>NC_051269.1:300000-487500 GCF_015220745.1 Sebastes umbrosus
TTACTGAAAATTAACTAATGAAAATCAGACATTGCTTTTGAATTGTGGATCAACAGAATCATTTTAAAAAACAAACTAAGTTATTTCAGTGACCATTGTGGGTTTTTCTTTCTTTAACGGAAGGGTACCAACAATTTTGTCCACGTCTGTATATATTTATATACACATATACATATCCATTCATATATATGCATATACAGTACATACAGGTATATATAATATATACTGTATATAAAACCTATTCTAATTGTCCGTTGTTCCCCTTTAAAAGGAAGACGTGGTGTCTTATAATTGGTCTATTTTAAAGTTAGAGTTTGGGAAAGTTTTCAGCAGAGATTTTGAAGGGCTTTAGTTTCCTAACTGGGTATTTAGAGAAATCTGGGTCAGACATGTTGGTGTGTGTGTGTGTGTGTGTTTGTGTTCACTGTATATTTATGTTTTTTTGTTAAAGACAGTCTGCAGGCGAGACACCAGGGGCCTGTACTACGAAGCAGGATTTGGCGTTAGCGAGGTAACTTCAGGGTTAACCCTTCAGGGTTTTCCGTCCTACGAAGGTGGATCACTTCTTACCGGGGTAGATCACCATGGTAACTGATGCTGAACAGCTAACCTGCTCCGGAGCAGGTTATGTTCCAGATAAGAGATCAACTCGTATAAAAGCACCTCCTACTGAACAATCAGAGCTCAGTGCAGTGATTGTATGATAATATTACACAAATATGAAGAAGTTTAAATCATAATTCAGGCTAAAAACAACACAGTTTAAACTGACAGATGCAGGAAGGACAGCTGGCTGTATGCTGTGGGTGTTTACTGCTTTGAATTATGTTTTTATATTTATTTTTTTACTTGGTCTTGAGTTTCTTTTGAAACTGCCCGAGACGGAGACGCAGTTGAAAGAAGGTTGAAATAGTCAAACACGCCGCATCATAATTAATGGACATAATGAGATGTAATCCATTCATCAATTACATATAGTAATGCTATTTATATCTAGATTTATATCTGACTTTTGAGTGTTCCGTTTAATTAATAAATCTATAAATTTACGCATACGCACATCAGGAGTTTTTTCTTTTGCCAGCTGTTCTTCCTGCATTTGGCAGCTTCAACTGTGTTACTTTTAATCTGGATTATGTGTTTAACTTCCTCGTATTTGTGTAATATAGTCTACTCTTCCTTTGTAAAATGTGCCGCTCTGCTGACAGTAGACTTGTCCATGTCTGTGATTGGTCAGATGCTGCAAACACCTCCCCGTTCATGTGAACGTGCTTACAACCAGACTGAGAAACCCTGGGTTGACTTACTGAGTTGATAACCAGCTTCGTAGGACCGCTTAGCGGGATCTCGTTTGTTAGGGCTAGTGAAGCCAGATAAGGAGAAGATACCCTGGAGATGTTGAACTCTCTTCGTAGTACAGGCCTTAGGTCTGTGAGCAGTATTTTGAGAGTTTGAGTTAAATCCTGGTCTAATTAGTCCCTTGAGTTCACACACATGCGGCGTGAAGTTAAACTTCCTTCCATCCTGTTGTGTCTCACCTCTTCTATCCTCATTTGTTTCTCTGCCTCATGACCTCTTTCTGTCATCCTACTTTTCTCTGCTTTTTTAATTCATCTACATGTTTATGTAACAAACACAGTTTTGTTTTTGTCTTTTATCAGACAACCCATGTAATGAATGATAATATACTGTAACTGCATTTAATGTTGGTATACACACTCATATTTACTCACAATCTTTAGTTTCATGTTGTCACTTCTTCCGCTCGCCTAGCCCAGTCTGTATTATATTGTTATATTATATAATGTTATGTCATGTTATGTTTTCGACTGTTATTCAGACAAAACAAGCAATTTGATGATGTCATATTTGGCATTTTTTTCACTGTTTTCAATTCACCGATTCACTAAATGATTAAATGATTACTTGAGACCAAACGGTAATTAAAATAATGATTAGTTCCTGCCCTGATGTAAATATTGGCTTGAATGGATTAGTAGCATCAAAGCAAAAGTTTGTCATTAAGTGAAATCCTCTTCTTCTGGAGCACCTTGGTCGATTGGTTACAGCACATGTCGTGTACTGTAACCAGTATACCATTATTCTAGCCTTGGGACCTTTGTTGCATGTTTCTACACTGTCCTCTCTCAATTAAAGGCAAAATGCCAAAAAAATCCACTTTTTCTCTTTCTTGCTGCGAGTTAGATATGTAAAAACAACAATTCACTTTTTTACATTTACATGTAGCTGAGATAACACAGTCGTATTATAATCAGATGTATGATCTGACCTACAGAGACACATGTATGTGGCTCACTTAAATCTAATTTGGATTTGATCTGGAAACCAGACATTTGAAATAATAAATGTAAATGGGGCCTGAGTGGTTCACATTGTTCCATATTTATCATCCATGCCTTGCCTTTTACGCGATTCAAACAAAGAGACACAAACATGTTAATCAGGGAGCTTTAGAGGAGCTGGTAGACGGATTTTGTTCCCTTTGAACAGAGCCAGGCTAGCTGTTTCCCCCTGTTTCCAGTCTTTATGCTAAGCTAAGCTAACCAGCTGCTGTACAGACATGAGAGTAGAATCAATCTGAACAACTGACTCAGAGAGAAAGAGGTGTCGGGCTGTTCTTTTAAAGTCTACCTTTCTAGTTTTAGACTTGGGGTGTTGAGTTGTGTCAGAATATCTGCACAGATATTAGAACGATAGAAATATGATAAAATGAGAAATAGATTTTATATTTGCATAGAAACATAATGTCTTAGATATTATTTCATTTTCTCTGCCAGTAATTGCAGCACATTATGCATGAACAGGGGAAAGTTAGTGATTGGTTAATTGCCCAGCAGAGCTGTCTGCCATTAACCCTTCAACCACAGCACCAGTTACAGATTCAGCCTGCAGTCGCTCTGCATGGTGTCGACATGTGAAACAAAGAACGTATATTAATAAGAAGTGAAAGTAATTTGTTTGTTCCATTACAACATCAGTGCCCAGCAGAAGAGCTACGCTTCCGCCATTTTGGACTGAAAGCGACTACCGAACGCCAGTAAAACGTCCGCCTACAAACAGCCGCACAAAAGTAAAACAAAATGATTTCTATTCTATTGTCATATTCAATGTTTCTACCAAAATGTCCTGTGTTAAACAATAAAAATATTCTAAATTTGCATACTATTATAACTATTTACTTACTTACTTACTTATTTATCAGGGCTATCAAAGTTAACCCAATAGTAACGCGTTACTGAAATTTGTTTTAACGCCAATAATTTCTCTAACGCATTAACTCAACTTGCAATTTTTAGGTTGTAGCGGCTCAGTTTTAAAGCTAGATTGAAGATACTGATATCCTATGAAACTAAAAAACCTAAGAATTCCATCGGTACCAACCATGTCATACTAGCTTGTCGCGAAGGAGGTTAAATAATCCTCCAAACATACGTTCAATTTTGGCGAGGAAACTGTCACGGCCATTTTCAAAGGGGTCCCTTGACCTCTGACCTCCAGATATGTGAATGGAAATGGGTTCTATGGGTACCCACGAGTCTCCCCTTTACAGACATGCCCACTTTGATTTCCAATTATAAATATATATATATACATTTGCATAAAGCAAGTTTATTTGCCCACTCCCATGTTGATTTAGTATTAAATACTTGACAAATCTCCCTTAAAGGTACATTTTGAAAGGATAACATTTTTTATTAATTAGCAATTAATCGTTTACTATGATCAATTATGCCATTAATCGCAATTAAATATTTGAATCAATTGACAGCCCTATTATTAATTTATTAAACTCTTTGCCCCGGCTGAATCCCAGAGGAGCATAAAGTGAGCAATGGACATAAATGGCAGTTAGAAAAATCCAGCACACAGATTTTGAGAGAAATCTCAGACTTTTTCATGTCAAGGATCCAAAATGCAGTCCAATAGACCACAGACCATGGATGTAGAAGAGGGTCCAATAGACCACAGACCATGGATGTAGAAGAGGGTCCAATAGACCACAGACCATGGATGTAGAAGAGGGTCCAATAGACTACAGACCATGGATGTAGAAGAGGGTCCAATAGACCACAGACCATGGATGTAGAAGAGGGTCCAATAGACCACAGACCATGGATGTAGAAGAGGGTCCAATAGACTACAGACCATGGATGTAGAAGAGGGTCCAATAGACCACAGACCATGGATGTAGAAGAGGGTCCAATAGACACTTTGTGTGAAGTGCTGGTGAGAGTAAAGAATTGATGCTCCACAGATATCGGTGTCCTAATCATTGATGCTGGAAGTCTCTCGGTCCTTCTGAGCCAATGAACGACCTCTTCAGGACTTTACAGCCCACGTTGTGTTTTTCTCATATGCAAATTTGTTCTCTACCACTCTCTTTTTAAAGCGTGGCTTCATTAAAGGGGATCAGAGTCCCAAACTCCTCTCTGTTAGATACAGAAATGTGTCGTCTGTATGATTAAATAACCCAAGTTCTGATGTTTAGTAAAGTCCTCTTCTTCTCTGTCTCTCTGAGATTCAGATGTTCAGATTGATACCACTCTCTGTACAGCAGCTGTTTAGCTTAGCTTAGCATAGCATAAAGACTGGAAACAGGGGAAAACAGCTAGTCTGGATCTGTCCAAAGGGAATAAAATCCACCTACCAGTTCTTTCTAAAGATCTCTGATCAACATTTTGTATCTTACGGAGAGTAAGAACAAGGATTTGTGGTTTTACGGGGGTTTATTTGTTGAACTAAAATGGTGAATTGTTGTTTTCACGCTTCAGGTTTTGTACAGATTAAACCAACCACATGGTAATCAGAGAGATAAGATATATTTTAATAAAGTACATTTGTACCGAGAGCAGACAAGCGCTCCCGTCTGCCTGTCTATTCACATGAGGAACACATGAGACCCCGCTGATCCAAGTGGGTCGTCCGTTGAGTATGCCGGCCTTCAATGTAGCCCAGGACACATTGGCATACACACTGCTATAAAAGAACGTGGCCATATGTGGCCCAGACAACCTCTGAATGTGTACTGAGCGATCAGATCTCAATGCATCTTGAGTGCTTGTTGTTAATGTTAATACCAGGTGTGAACAGGGCCTTAGAGGAGCTGGAAGGTAGATTTTGTACCATTTGAACGGAGCCAGGCTAGCTGTTTCCCCCTGTTTCCAGTCTTTATGCTAAGCTAAGCTAACCAGCTGTTGTACAGACATACAGAGAGTGGAATCAATCCAAACATCTGACTCTCAATAGAGCAAATAAGCACATTTCCCCTAAATGAATTGTTCCTTTAAATATCAGCCAGTGTTTCTTGCTTAAACACTCAAGGTGAATTTCATATTAACGTCTTCAGCCCAAAAGACACAGTTTATTTAATATTATAGTGTTTCTAAAGAGACCGACTACTGTATGTGTTGAAATGATCCACTAAGTAGATCCAGATACTCAGCTAATGAAGCTGGTGTCAAAATGTGCAGCAAAGTGCTGGAATAAGTAGATACAGAGTACTTATGTGACATTGTCATACAGTACAGATGTTTTTCTCTCGAAGTACTGAAGGGGGAGTTGAAGGGCAGCATCACTTTGTGTGGTCCAAGTGATAAAAGCAGGAGTCTTTATGTAATTGACCTCAGAAGCTCACAGAGAACATCATGAACAGACATTAGTTTAGCGGTCTAATCACTCCGGCCTGTGATCGAATTCTATCAAGGACTCTTCTTTAGTCTCTCCTGCCCCTTATCGCTCCCATTATGGTGTCCTTGCATAATGGTATTTATTGACCAGTGGGTGTATAGAACACATCAGCATTGTGTTGATGGTATCGATGTCCTGCTCGACCTGAAGTCCACGCTGCTTAAAACCTTTTTTATCGGGCCTGCTGACTTCACAATGCATTGTAATCTTTTTATACTTCCATGCATAAGTGCATAACATTATCGCCTACATACAGTCAGTGGTGGAATGTATCTAAGTACATTTACTCAAGTACTGAACTTGAATGTAAGGTCGATGATCTTAGGAAACTAGCAAAAGCACTCTAGATATTTAAAAATGATCCCACTGAAAACCCGGCCCAGTGTTGCCAACTCTTTTCCAATGAAAGTAGCTACTGAAGCAGCACCAGCTCCAAAAGTCCTTAAATCTAGAGAGAAAGTCGCCAAGTCGTCAACACTGATAGTCCGTCCCTTCAGGCCTCCCCTCCAAAGACACTCCCCCCAAATTATTATTTTGAATGGAAACAACGAACATGGCTATTGTTAGTCCTCACAGCTGTCAAGCTAGCAGCTTGTGGAAAAACTCTGGTGACGCGCAATGAGTGCACGCAGTCAGACAGGTAGGTAGACGGCTATCCCGTCCAATCATTACATTCGGCCCGAATGGGAAAATATGCTTGTGTTATGTAAATGTATGTATATATTTATTATTGTAAATCAATTATCAGCACAAAACAATGGCAGATATTGTCCAGAAACCCTCACAGGTACTGCATTTAGAATAAAACAATATGCTCCAATCATAGCATGGCAAACTGCAGCCCAACAGGCAACAACAGCTGTCAGTGTGTCAGTGTGCTGACTTGACTATGACTTGCCCCAAACTGCATGTGATTATCATAAAGTGGGCATGTCTGTAAAGGGGAGACTCGTGGGTACCCAGAGAACCCATTTACATTCACATTTGACATTACCGTCTAATTCATATTACTTTATTTTAGATTTTATTTGTTATATTTGTTCCCTTATTTTAACCTGCACTATTTCATGTTTAGAGTCCCGTTTTGTTTTTACTTGCTTGACGTTCTTTTTCGTCATCATACATGTTCAATGAGCATTGTTGGAGGAAGCCGGAGACTTCACATGTTCCTTGCCAACAACTGCTGAGCACATGATAAATAAAGAATTTATACTTGAACAAATGAAATCCAAACCAGGAGCCAACATTCTGACTGGCTGCAGTGAAACATGACGAGTGTGTTGTGAAGAATGCTGAAGCACATTTGAACCCTTTAAAAATGTGTGTAATGAACTACTAATGTAGGATATCCGTGCAGAGCAGCAGCCAAACTGTGATTGTGGACGTGTTTACTTCGCTGTGTGTGACTGTACCGCCGTGCTGCCTGCTGAGTAATTGAATGGGAGAGCGCTCGTCCTCTGCACAGCCTCCAGCTGTGTGTTGAACTAATTTCACATCCTAATGCAGCTCACATGCAGCCGGCTTTACTAATAGGTTTGGGCCACTCGTGGGCGTTGAAGTGTTTGCATGTAATAAATCAGCGGGGCAATGTTCCAGTTATGTGGAGCTCCAGTAAACCAACACAACCAACTGACCTCGATCCAGCTGTACACCTCTGCTCACTGGTGTGTGTCAGGCACAAAGTCATGGAAAGTGTTGGTCTCACAACAAATGAGGTGTTATATAAAAGAACAATAATCGATTTTCCACCAACTTCTTTTTGTTGTTGTGGCCGTGCTGCAGTACTTAATGAGCTCTCTGACAAGCTTAAGAAATAATGTCAGAACCTCCGCAAGAATATTCAGGCAAAACAAACAAAACATTCATTTAATATATGGCAGTTCAAGTTCTGTATTTCTCTCAGCTCCGAGCCCATCGGTTCCCTCTAAAAACACCTCACAAACAGGGCTGTAGACACGGGACTATACGTGGAGCTCAGCTCCCCTGAAAGACACATGAACCCCCCCAGAAAGCCTCATTTGAGAAATTTAGGGGGAAATATCAGCATTTTTGGTGCTACTGTTTCTGTATTATTGTATATTTCTAGGGCTCTCAAAGTTAATTTGATAATAACGCGTGAACTCAAATTTGTATTGACGCCACTGATTTCTTTAACGCATTAACGCAACTTGTGATTTTTAGGTTGTAGCGGCTCATTTTTTTTTAAAGCTAGAGTGAAGATACTGGCATCATATGACTCTAGAAAACGTAATGAATCCATTTGTACCATTTTGTTTATTAATCAGCTGTATGCATCACTGTGTGGAAGTGACTGGGATCATTCTTTTCTTTAAACTTGGAAAAAAAAGTTCAGAAACTTGTGTTTGGTGGATTATTTCTCTGTTGTTACAATGCTAATGGTCATTGTATTCTACATCGTTGGAAAGCCTGTTTATTTACCCTCACAATGATGTCCAACTTGTAAGGATCATGCATTTGTGGGATGAGCAGCACAGCTGATTATGTGGGTAGCGCCCAAGAAAAATTTGCCAAAATGCTCTGCCGATGGTAAACAGTGTATTCTCCTGTTGGTATTGACTCTTCTTTTGAGTTGTTTTGTGGATTGGATGATTGAACTCTCTTTCAGTAACAAGGAACAAACAAGACATATTGGCTATTTTACACTTTATTCATTTAAAACACCGTCAGGAGCCTCAGTAACGGTGGAAGATCCATACGCAGCCACAACAGCCTGGCACCTCCTCCTCATGCTGGTCACCAACCTGGTCACATGTTACTGTGGGACGGCGTTCCATTCCTCAACCAGGATTGGTTGCAGGTCAGCCAGCGTGGTTGTGTTGGTCACTCTAACACGTACAGCACGCCCAAGCTGATCCCACAAGTGTTCAACTGGGTTGAGGTCTGGACTCTTGGCAGGCCGGTCCATTCTCTCTACTCCCACATTGTGGAGGTAGTCTGTGATAACCCTGGCTCTGTGGGGGTGAGCGTTGTCATCTTGGAGGATGAAGTTAGGTCCCAGATTGTGGAGATATGGGATCGCCACTGGCTGCAGAATCTCATCCCGATATCTCACTGCATTGAGATGGCCTTCAATGATGACGAGCCTTGTTTTGCCAGTGAGGGAGATGCCGCCCAACACCATGACACTGCCCCCACCAAAAGCTGTTACTCCATCGGTGCAACAATCAGCATAGCGTTCTCCGCGTCGTCTCCATACTTTGACCCTGCCATCCAACTTTCGCAGAAAGAACCTGGACTCATCACTGAACATGACATTCCCCCACATGTTAAGGTTCTATTGTCTGTGTTGTCGACACCAGCGCAAACGGGCCTGACGGTGAAGGGCAGTCATTGCAGGCTTCCTGGTAGCCTTATGAGAATACACTGTTTACCATTGACAGAGCATTTTGGCAAATTTTTCTTGGGCGCTCCCCACATAATCAGCTGTGCTGCTCATCCCACAAATGCATGATCCTTACAAGTTGGACATCATTGTGAAGGTAAATAAACAGGCTTTCCAACGATGTAAAATACAATGCCAATTAGCATTGTAACAACAGAGAAATAATCCACCAAACACAATTTTCTGAACTTTTGTCCCCAGTTTATAAGACAACATCAGGCTTGACAGTATTTTTCTAACAAATAAATGCATATATATTCACTAGGGATGCACCGATACCACTTTTTTTCAGACCGAGTACAAGTACTTACATTTGGGTACTCGCCCATACCGAGTACCGATACGAGTACTTCTCTGTGCCAAAAGACCCTCGTTAACAGCCAGCTGGAGGGTGTGAGCAACACATGGCAGGCTGGGGAGTCCCGCATACGAGGCGGTGCGCCGCGACCGGCTGTTGGTCCATTTGGAAATGCTAGGGGCAAAGGTGGCTCGCGCACGCACCGGGACGGGGCTCCCTGCTCGGACTGTCCTCAGTGCACCCCAACCGCGTCGTGCCGCGGCCCACGTTAAAGGCGCTAGGGGTCTGTGGCGATGTCGGCAACCCACCCGACCCGTCTTGAAACACGGACCATGGAGTCTGCAAGCAAAACCCTGTGGCGCAATGAAAGTGAGGGCCAGCTGAGGTGGGATCCCGGCCCAGCGGGGTCTGGCGCACCACCGGCCTATCTCGCCCACACTGTCAGGGAGGGGGAGCGTGAGGACCCGAAAGATGGTGACGAGAGGTTAACATCACGCTGCTGTAAAGTGGTATCGGTGCCATTGTATCAGAGACGTTTTGCGAGTAAGAGTACATGAGCACAGTATCGGACCCGATACCCGATACTGGTATCGGTATCGGTGCATCCCTAGATATACATTTACTGAATTGTTATTTAGAATTAAAATAATACAAAAATCTTCAACATTAACAGGAATTACAATTCAAGTGTAAACTTTTTAAATGCAAGTTGGTCAAAACTTAAACAGGAATTAAAATTCTAGTATATAATGTATATATCGGCCCAGTATCCAATCTGGTATCGGTGCACCCCTAGTTCTATAGTTCTATGGGTACCCACGAGTCTCCCCTTTACAGACATGCCCACTTTATGATAATCACATGCAGTTTGGGGCGAGTCATAGTGAAGTCAGCACACTGACACACTGACAGCTGTTGTTGTCTGTTGGGCTGCAGTTTGTCAGGTTATGATTGGAGCATGTTGTTTTATGCTAAATGCAGTACCTGTGAGGGTTTCTGGACAATATCTGTCATTGTTTTGTGTTGATAATTGATTTACAATAATAAATATATACATACATTTGCATAAAGCAGCATATTTGTCCACTCCCATGTTGATAAGAGGATTAAATACTTGACAAATCTCCCTTCAAGGTACATTTTGAACAGATAACTACGGACAACCATGCAATTAATGGCAATTAAATATTTGAATCCATTGACAGCTCTATTAAAAACAAACATATAGTTTAGTGTTTAAAAAAGTTTCAGTAATTTTCTAAAACAGCTGTTCGCTGTAGTTTTCATCAAATAAACAGGAGGAAATGGTGCATTTGTTGGGGACTATTTTCAACGGCGGATTAAGATCCTAAACTTTATTTTAATGGCATTTGACGACTATATTCTCAACATATTAGAACAGCTTCTCCAGGATCTTTTGGACACATTTTCTGTACATACTGTGCGTCACAGGGATGAAGGCCTTTTTACTCTTCTTCCCACAGTAAATCCACAGTTTGGTTCTTATTTTTACTTTATTTGGATGATTAAAATCTCACAGTAGCTTCGTCCTTCTCCTCTTCACCCCTCCATTTGGCTGGTCCAAGTGTCTTTCTCAGCGTGCCTCTACCACTCGGTGTCGTCACTGATTTATTCTAGTGGTGATCTCCGCAGCGGGTTTCATGTGTCCGTCCGTCGTGACTCCCTCTCCTCACATCAGGACTATTAACAGCTCTCTCCTCCCTCCGCAGTGAAGAAAATCAATGGTGCTAATTATTGTCCATTACCTCGGGCTGAAAGACATCAGAAGCAGCTCGCAGCCATGCACAGATTAGATTGAGACCGAGGCTAATTAGCTTAGCAGCTTTGGACCATTAGAGGCCCGGGCTCTGGGGATGTTGTGTTCCAGCCTGCTGTGAGTTTTATTGCTCTGTGCGATCGCTACTGATCCCTCTCAGCTGGTAGGATTGTTTCTCAGTACGTAGTCGCGTCCCGCTGAGTCTGCCACGGTAAATGCCTTCTGGGATGTTTGCCGTCGTCAGTGACACTGAGACAAAATGTGTTGATGAAGAATGTACATCAGACATGAGACGTGTTACGCACTCATTGATAGAAAAAGATGAATTCATTTAATTTTGTTTGGAGTTTAGGTAGACGTCAGCCTCCTAGCTGCTGTAGCTAGCATTAGTCACTGTGGGTGGGAAAAAAACTGATTCACCTATGTATCACGATTTTTTTACGATTTTGAAGTAAATTTTTTAACGCCAGAATCGATATATTTGCTTCATTTGAGTCTATGTGTAGGTGAAGAAAGTTACCGCTTTTATTGTGGTAGTCTGAGTAACGTGACGTCATATCCGTTCCGTATCCGTCAACCAAAACACACCTCAGAAAGTATAAAACGTTGGAGGGTCAGCGTGGATACGACCTGCACCCTCCCATGTTAAATCCAGCATGGTAAACACTACACATCCAGTAAAGGATGGAAACACTTTGGGTTTCACACATCGACAGGAAAAGCAGAGCTAGACATCACGGCTAAAGCTGCACGCTAACTCTGTCGGGGACAGGAAACGTTATCGTATCGCGGTAACGTGCTGTCCAGCCACCCGTCGCTCTCGTCTCCGTGGTCAAATGGGCCGACGCTACAACTGTAGAGCACCCATATACTGACATTTCTGTTCTCTGCATTCAAACGGCCCCGATGGAGCTGACCATGGATGGATAAAGAGAACGGAGCTGATGGGAGAGCTAGAGACCACCTTGGAGAAGTTAGAGGAAGTAGACACGTGGGACTACGCCCGCTTTTCAAAATAAGGTGTTAACAAAGGGAACTGTATGTACAAAATACATCTATGGAAATAAGATTGATGGATTATATTCACCAGAAGTATAAAACATTACATGTCCCTTATAAATTAAAAAGAAAATACCACTAATCTGTGAGGGAAATGTCTTTATTCTTTGATTTTTGGGTTGCTGGATAAAAAATGTAAAAAGAAAAAAAGCCTGACAATGACTGATATATTTGACTTCAGGACATCTCTGACTACATACATGCTGAAAATCAGACATTTTTACTGGATTCATTTAATAGATATTTTAGTAAAAGTCACTAGAAGTGTACGATTCAGCTTTTTCCCATGGTCTAGTGGTAAAAAAATTACAAAAATCGCAATAAATCGTAATATTGAATCGAAATTCTTTTAGCAACACAATGCCAAAAATTGCAATACATATCAAATCAGCACCAAAGTATGGATATAGTATGGAATCAGGAGATAGGTGAATCGTCCCAGTCCTGTTAGTCACAGTGTTTGCTTCTGAGTCAGAAGTGAGAGAACTGTAAACCATGTAGTAATGTGAACACCAACACAGCCTGGCACAGTATATCAGTATATAGCCTGGATGCTTTGTATTTCCAGAATGAATGCAGTTGGTGTGCAGAGATATGGAATTTGGAACTAGGATGTTGAATTAGTTTTCAGTGACCCTCGATAGTTGTTGAACCACAGCGGGTCAACTGGGCTCTAAATATAGTGTTAGTCCCTCTGCAGTCTAGTCAGTGGTTAGACTGGAGAGGTTCAAACTGGGATTGGGTTCAGCTGATATTCCAACAGACCCTAGACTAACCTTCTATTTCTATTGTGAACTTGGAAGAAGACTTTGCCTGTTAATTCCTGTTAATTCCAGCTTGTTCTAGGCAGCATTATTGTGATCTTGAAGTAATAACCGGTTCCTGTTTAAATCTGGACACATTTTGATGCTCAGCTTCCAGCTTCTTTTGCTCAGAGGGATCTTTGTCTCTTTCTGCTCTTTTTATTGAGCCATTGGACGGCGTTTTGTTTAAATCCAACCCTTCATACTTAATAACATCCATTTGTAAAAAGGACTTCCTACAACCTAAGAACATAAAAGACCATTGAGACGTATACTGTAGATTGGTTCTTTCACACATCTGACTGATCCAGTCAGTAAGAGCAGAGTACAAACCTCTCACCAGTGGTGTATATAGACCGTATGTATGTATGCTTTTGGACACCGTCCTGATGATGAAAGCTGGGAGCCTCACAGGAGGATTTGCATGTATTAAATGTAGCTTTAGTCAGCAGAGCAGAGAATAATAGTTCCCTCTACACAGGGAGAGTCTGCAGCCAGTCAAGTATTCACATGTGACCTGCTGGCTCTCGTCTCTCTCTCTCCTGGTTACAGTGATGGTGCTGTTACTTCCTGTAAAGCCTCATATCTAAACACAGACTTTTTAAAGGGCTACTTGATGAGACAAATGAATAAAAAGGTGATGGTGGTGATAGCTATTCCCTTTTGGTTGCGTTTTATAGTTTTGTTACGGCGTGCTCAAAAAACTAAACATTTAAAATCAAAATTATGTATTTCTTTTATTCAATGTAAGAAACGTTAATGAATTTTTAAGACCCGCCAAAATTTTATTTAAGACATTTCATGATATTTTAAGACATTTTAAGGCCTTAAATTCAGGTAATTGGATTTTAGACTACTTAAGACCTTTCAAGACCACGCGGGATGCCTTTTTAGTACGCTGTTCTACAGTATCTATAGGACAGATTCTTGGTAGAGGAACTTAAAACGTGAAATCCTTTATGTGCATTACGATACTCATACCCTGGTTTTACATCCACCTACAAGCTGGATGTGTCTACAGCAGTGGTGGAAGAAAGTATTCGGATCAGTAAAGATGTCATTAAAGTATCACAAGTAGGGCTGTCAAAGTTAACGCCATAATAACGCTTTAACGCAACTTGAGATTTTTAGGTTGTAGCGGGCTAATCAAGTCAGCACACTGACACACTGACAGCTGTTGTTGCCTGTTGGGCTGCAGTTTGCCATGTTATGATTTGAGCATATTGTTTTATGCTAAATGCAGTACCTGTGAGGGTTTCTGGATCAATATCTGTCATTGTTTTGTGTTGTTCATTGATTTACAATAATAAGTATATACAAACATTTGCATAAAGCAGAATATTTGCCCACTCCCATGTTGATAAGAGGATTAAATACTTGACAAATCTCCCTTTAAGGTACATTTAGAACAGAAAAAAAAATGTACGATTAATTTGCAATTAGTCGCGATTATCTATAGACAATCATTCGATTGACAGACCTAGTTAATATTACTGCACTACATTTATCTATATATTTAATAAGCTTATAAAATTAAATCGTGTGTGTGTGTGTTTGTGTTTGTGTTTGTGTGTGTGTGTGTGTGTGTGTGTGTGTCCAGCACACATTGAAAGTGACATTAAACATGTTGTGTGTCAGCTGAAGACAGGGACATCCATCTTGTTTTGTCTCTGTCTCTGTCAGACCTTTGTGCTGTCTGTCTGTCTGTCAGGACATGGTCTGTTAATCCAACTCACAAGCTGACTTCCCATCATCCTCTCTGTTTCAGTCTGTCTCTGCCTGTCAGACACACACAGACGCAGAGATGTAGGTGTTTAAATTGATGCTCTTCCACCCAGCATGCACTGTGGTACACAGGGAGGTGGGGGGGAGGGGTGTCTACCTGGAAAAGTCATCTCCTGTTCCCACTAAAAAATCACTACAGATCCGTCTGCTGTCACGTTGATGGAGCGAACCCAGAAAAGCTCTTAAATGTGGATGTGGTGTAAATAAGCTGCAGTGAGATGTTGTTACTGTACCGAGGATCAGATGTCTTCCACTGGACACTGAAGGAGCTTTCTACACCCCCACTAATAACATTAACAGGTCAGTTTGTTTGGTTTTGAAAGCTTAAAAACACGTTACATCACGTCAGTTATTTACAACTTTTTCCGTCTTATTTACTGTAAGTAAGACTACAAAACTACTGAACTAAATACAGACTTAATAAAAAACTTCAAAACACTCCGCAAATGATTTATTTCCTGCAAATGCAGATGATCATAAACAACTAATGAGCTCTGTAGACTTGAGAGAACGAGAACTTCCCCATGTGGTAGAAGAAATCCTGGGAAAATATCAGACTTTTGGTTGGAGTTTTAATCTGGAAAATTCCAAGCAACTTATTTCAGGTGACAATAGTTGTGTTTCCATTCAATTGTCAAGCCAATTTTTAGCACATTTTTTTCAATAGTAGAAAAAAGAAATGCGAATTAGGCTCGTTTCCATCAACTTGTTTGGAGCGAATAAACTAGCTTAGTTTGGTCAGGAGTTGACACTATTGGCTGTATGATTCAGTAAAAAGAAGAAGTAGAGGTTGAGACCTGGAAACAAAGCAAATCGCCTTGGCCATCGAACCATCTACAATAAAAACCAGAGAGAGGCCTTCAGGAATGGGTTTTCAATTGTTCCGTCATGTCAGCTGGTATTGGCCGTGTTTCATGCTGTCTGGAGACGAAGACAATATAGATGTATTTCTGGGAAGACAGCGACAGCTGAAACAACTGATCAGTCATGTGAGGTAAATGTTGCTATGTCAGAACTTATTCAGCAAAGCCATTTCCATATCCCATTTAGTGTTTCAACTCTTTTTGGACAGAGGGCAAAAACCACCTCAGGCGAACATAAAAACTATTTTTGCATGTTTTATCAAATTTTGCCGTTTCCACACAGCTTTTCGAATGCGATCAAATTGCGCATAAAATATGTTAATGGAAACACGGCTAATACATTTTTTTTTATTGATTGTCGATAGTTAATCACAATTAATCGCAAATTAATCTCACATTTTCTGTCTGTTCAGAATGTCCCTTAAAGGGAGATTGGTCAAGTATTTAATACTCTTATCAACATGGGAGTGGAAAAATATGCTTGTTTATGCAAATGCATGTATGTTTTATTGTAAATTAATTAACAACACAAAACAATGACAGATATTGTCCAGAAACCCTCACAGGTACTGCATTTAGCATAAAAAATATGCTTCAATCATAACATGGCAAACTGCAGCCCAACAGGTAACAACAGCTGTCAGTGTGTCAGTGTGCTGACTTGACTATGACTTGCCCCAAGCTGCATGTGATTATCATAAAGTGGGCATGTCTGTAAAGGGGATACTCGTGGGTACCCATAGAACCCATTTACATTCACATATCTTGAGGTCAGAGGTCAAGGGACCCCTTTGAAAATGGACATAACAGTTTTTCCTCCCCAACATTTAGCGTAAGTTTGTGGCATTATTTAACCTCCTTCGCGACAAGCTAGTATGACATGGTTGGTACCGATGGATTCTTTAGGTTTTAGGATGCTAGTATCTTCACTCTAGTTTTAAGACTGAGCCCGCTACAACCTGAAAATCGCAAGTTGCGTTAATGCGTTCAAGAAATCAGTGGCGTTAAAACAAATTTGCGTTATCTTGTTAACTTTGACAGCCCTATATATATTTTGCATCACAGCCGAAAAATCAGGAATAAATTTGCCTGAAATATCATAAAACTTTGTACAGAAACTCGTTTTCCCCAACTAGAATGTGTCCAATACTAATGACATTCCCATCAGCCTCAGCTGTACTAAAGGTATATTTGTTATTATTTTTAACTGGACAACTGCTGCAGTACACACAGATAAATATTCAAACATAATATTCAGTTAGTTGTTGTTTTGAACCTGATGACATATATATTTATCTTCAGTTTGTCCTCGCAGCTCCTCGGGCTCAAACGTACAGTTTCCAGAAGAATGAGCCGTGAGACGAACAGGTTTCTGAACACATTTACTGAACATTGTCGCGCAGTGAAGCTACATGTCCTCACTTCAACCTCTGTTGTTTTATTTCTGTTCCAGCCACAGTGCAGCAGACACAGGCAGGTTTAGTGGTTCACGTCTTCATGCAATCAGTGGCAAGCTTTATTTTCTAACAAGTCACTCAAAATGCTTCATAAGATTTCAAACATTCGTGGGCATCAACTGAAAAATTATCGAGACAATTCATTGGTTTTTCAGAGGACTTTTGGGACAGGTGGATGATCATCAGTTAGCCTTTGCAATCATATAAACAAACCCTATATTATACCAAAATCTGATCATTTTAAGGTCATATAATACGTCTTTGCCCTCTCACCATGTTATAAAAGCATGTGGCTCGGCGGGTTAAACAGGAGATAAGAGCACAATATTTAAATTGAATAATCTCTGTAGTAACAATGTACCCCGTCATAAATATCAGAAAACTAATCCAAACTCTCACTTTCTCTTTTCCTGGAAAGAACTAACAGCAACTTCTTACAATAATTGATGGATCCAAAATGAACACAAACGTTTGTGCTTAAAAGTTTTGACAGAAGACATGTTAGTATTTCTGTGCACCAATCAGGATTCAGCAACGTTTGAATGAAGCTGATGAAAGTTGTAATGGTGGTTGTTGCTCTTGTATTTAAAGTTATAGAGAAAAAATTAAAGGTCTAATTGATAACATTTTTATGTAGACGAATAATTTTTGAAAAATGTTACATCCACAGAGCTTGTAAAGTTTTGGTTTTTGAGCTTTAAGAAAGGTGCCGAATAAAAATATGGCTTTACCTGAAAAAAAACCCATTATGATAGTCTATTAAATATTTTAAAAATGTTGACGGTTCCAAAATGAATGTTTTGTTTACCTCTGTGGATGTTTGGTTGCCACTTCTAACAAGGCTTGTGAGTCAATAGTATAATGACGATGGTATCACATGGTGTCTCTGTGTCGTCAGCGATCAGGTTGCCAGTTAATGTGCAATAAACGGATAAATGGCTGAGTTTGACGTAAAGTGCGCGGCTCCACTCCGGTACCAATCCCAAGTGCTCAACGGTAAACAGAGGCTGCCTCTGCCATGCCTGGATCCACTGACACTGGTGTCTCCATCAGGCTGCAGAATATAGGAATATTTACCGTGGCAACGGGTGACAACTGACGTTAGCATATATTAGCTATCTTAGCTTAATCGTCCAAATAACAATAACTAAATAAACTATAATTTGGCATATTTAAACAAAACCAACAACAACTACTGACAGCCATAGTCCTTACAACCTTAACTAATGTGTTTTCACCAGTTGGATAAAAATGATAGCCTTTACCTTCCTGGTAAAAGTGTTGAATGTACCAGTTGAACCAGAAGTTGTTTTGACATCTTACCAATAATTTTATAAAGAAGAAAGAATGGTACCAGTTAATGTTGGAATATATGCCTTACACTTGGATTGTGTTGTTGGGTTTTCTTTCTGTTTGATTCAGTATTTTATTATTTGTATGATTATAAAAGCTACTACTCAGTGTTCTCTGTGCTTGAAAAAAAAAATGGTTTAATTTATTAATTCATAAATTCTCATTCCTGTCTGATTATATTGAATTAGTTTAAAAGTGAAAGGTAACTAGTGGTTCATGCATTTTTTTGAACATTTGTTCATTCATTAACCATCATCCACACATTCATTCCTTTGTGTGAAATACACAGAGAAATAAACATGACAAGATCAGGATTGTTCTTTGTGTTTGTCGTGTAATTGTGATTGAAGAGAAGATGGTATTTTGGTGATTGAGTATCAGGGACACGCAGTAATTGGACTGTTACAGGGAGCTTCAGGAGTGTGTGTGTGTGTGTGTGTGTGTGTGTGTGTGTGTGTGTGTCTGAGGTGTGAATGGATTGATGTTTTTCTCTCTGTAATCGGTTATGTAGTATCTGCAGAACACTGAAAGATTGGATGTTTTTCTGGTCGATAAATTGAATTAATTAGGATTAGATTTTTTGCACAATGTGAAAAATATGTATTTTGTTACAATTAAGTCATTAACTGTGCACAAAAAACTTATTTTCAGTCAAACAGTCAGTGTTAACAGTGTTGAGATATGTCAGTCGGCAACCCGGTCTCACAGGAAGGCGTATAATAACACAACATTACACGGACATTCTGCGTGTCATGAGTATGTATTTTAGCCTTTATTTCACGTCATGGTTGGGCTTAAAATAAGTACTTAAAACAGGAATGGCAGCAACGTAACAGAACTACAGAAAACATGTCACAAACGTCAAAAAACACACGTGACAATTATCATGTAATAAACGTCACTAACGTAATTTAAAAAACAAAACAGCGGTCAACAACGGTCTAAAACACGGGTTTCCTGGTTAAAAGTCCGGTGTTTGTTGGACCCATCCACCTCCCCTCCATCAGTGGTCTTTCATGCTTTTTATACTACGTCACTAACTCATACCATAGTATTTATACGCGGATGCTTTTATAATGCAGTAAGTACGAGAGACATGGCGTACAAAAGACACGGAAATCAAGAAAGCCATACTTATTGCACGCTAAACGCCTTGCACATTATTGTGGCATTTTTGTGCAAACGGACTGGACATTCGTGTAAACTGTGATGTGAACAACTTTGTGAACGCCTGCTGCAGTTTGCAGGACTGTAGTGACTCTACAGTAGGTATTCTTGCTACTCTGACTGTGAATTTAACCAGCCAATTAGACTATTGTCAGTCTATTAATCAGTTATCAGTTTCCTTCACTCACACACCGCGCTCGTTCTCACTCGCTCTTTCACTTCACTCTCACGTGCATGCGCGCACACTACACACTGCAGAAGAGTTAGTTTAGCTCTGAGAATATCTAGTGAATGAACAGAGGACGTTTGTGCAGAAATAACTGCTGCAGCTCCTCCAGACCAACAGAGGTTTCCCGTGTCTTGTGAAGTGACGGGGCTCCGCAGAGAGAAACGTTATCGTCTCCGACCAAAACTCCGGTGTCTCCCCTGTTCCCTCCGGCTGCGGTCGGGAGGCTGAGGCAGGAAAAGCCAACACTAGGATCAGCAGTGATTCATGGAGAGACCTTCGTCTGGTCAGCTAACATTACTGCCAAGCAGCTGAAATATAGAGTGATACTGTGGTTTTAGCTGACGTGTGTCGCCTCACTGTTTTGACCGATGCTTGTTCATGTCTATATAGAGCGAGCGCGAGTAACAGGACGCTGACTTTTGTTGACTTAATGGCCACAGGTGTCGCTGTTAACAAGCAATTTACTGATTCTTACATAGAGTCCCTTTAAAAAAATTATCCTAATGTAAGTCTATCGGAAAAAGTCTTTTTGGGTCCAATGGCATCACGTGACGGACACGAAAGTTGTAGTACTATTGTTTCACAAATAGCCTGTTTACAAGCTCATTTTAAACCAATAAAATGCACATGAAGAATCTGTTTATAGAGATTAATTTCACTGTAACTGCGTGTGGCTATCAGCACTGATCTTTGTCAATTGGACTGTTTTTGCATTCAGGCTCATTTACATAGGAAGGGGCAGATTTTGCATATATCCTAATTTAGATACGTGCAAATAGCACAGGAGCACCGAGACGCTGTTCGCTCGGCAGCGCAGTTAAGGGTGCATTCCAAACATTGTGGTTGCTTTGAAAATTGCACGTTTCCTTTTGTCTTGTTTGTGCAGGTTTAGTGGTCACAAAAGCTGTGCAATCCTTCTGTGAATTTGTTCGTCAGTCTCTGTTACAGAGATCGACACTGACAAGTTGATTTTATGTTTGTTGATTATGTTATTTTAACAGTTTATTGTTGCACATTGTTGCACACATCAATTGTTATACTATATATATATACAGTATATATATATATATATATATATATACATATATATATATATATATATATCTGTTAATGACAAACATTATTTAGATGATATTATAAAGTTGCAACTGATGATTATAATAACTTTGTTAATGGTTAATAATTGGTTTCTGGTCCATCCATCTATGTAATGTTTATAGATGTTTTACAAAATGATTACTTAAAGGATTTAAAAAAAAAATAATTTGGTAATCACTAACCAATACCTAATATAGTATATAAATTGTTATATAAACTGATAATAAATAGTTTACTAATGTAATCAGAATATAATTGTTAATGTCTCTTATCAGCTATGATACAATATAGAATTTATAAACTAACTATTTCATATTACGCAAACTAATGATAAAATAACAGAAATTACAGCATTACTAATAATTAGTAAACATATTAATTACTAATTCTAATTTCATTTTTTGTTACAGTAAAATAACTATTGATTACGTTTAATTAACGATCAATTTACCATTTACAAATGATGGTTATTATAAAGTGTTACCAAAATATTGTTATCAGAATCAGCCCCAGAAACCCAGTACGGGTTGTGCTGTTGTTCTGACAGTAAAATCTGTGAGGGTTAACTTGTATTTCCAGATAATGTTATACTAATATAGTAATAACAGGACATGCAGGTCTGTTATTATTATTAACTCTCTTCCACATGAAGATCTAAAAAATATGTTTCGGTCAAAAACAAAAATCGCGTGAATGATTAAAACATGAAGAAACTTGAGCATCCGCACACAGTGATGAGTGTTTGCATAACAGTGTGTGTGTGTACATGCGTGCGTGTGTGTGTGTGTGTGTGTGTGTGTGTGTGCCATTGTTGCTGCTGAAGCAGATTTCCTGTCTTCCCGGTGGTCTTCTGTTACCGTGGAAACGACAGGGCAGCTTGGATGGAGGGTGGGAGACGACGACGGAGAGGAAGTTCTGAGGAAAATAAGATGGAGGAGGGGAGGAGGAAAGGTGGAGGATGTGAGGAAGGATCAGACGTGAAGGGGTCAGAGGACCGACAGAGGAAGGTGGAGGCTTTTAGAGAGAGAGTTTCAGGGCTGAAGTAGGGAGTAGAGATGTGATGGATATACCTGAGGGAAAGAAAGATCACAGGTTGAGGTGTTTGAGGCAGAAAGGATGGAGACGGAATACAACAAACAAGTAAAGGTAATGGAGGAGGAGGGGGGGTTGGGGGAGGAAGGGGAGTTTGGGGGGGGTCAATCAGAGGGATATTTAGGAAAAAGGGACGTTGAAGGAAACAGAATGAGACACTGACAGATTAATTTATACAAGACAAAATGTAAAAAGATTAAAGACTAAACGTGTCATTGTCACAGGTGGCTTCATCATGAACCAGAAGTCTCATTTAGTTGTTGATATTTTCTCACTTCATCAATCAGTTTGGTCTATAAAACTAGAGTTGTTCCGATACCAGTATCGAAAAATGCGTCCGATACTGCCCCAAAATTCAATATCAGCCATTCGGCGATATTTCACAGTGGAAACTCCAACAAATAAAACGGCGATATGTCGAGTATGTGAGGCTTCCGTTGGAGGGGTGGCAGTAACCTGGTAGGGGGGCTGAATATTGCACCCTGCAGGACACATTAGCACACAGGATGTCCACTGAAGAGTAACTAATAATTGTTATTTATTCTTAGCTTCATATACTGTATTTATGTTCTTCCTAATAAAAGAAAGTTGTACTGCATTCATTCTCTGTATGTATTTTTTTTACATTAAAGGGTTTAAGATAGTAATCATATCACATCAGTACATGGTCAGTAAAGAACAGCTGTTAGATAATAATAATAATAATAATAACTATATATTCTTTTTATCACGCTGGTATCGGATCGGTACTCGATATTGGCCAATACCGCAAGTACAGGTAACAGAATCATATCGGGGAGGAAGAAAATGGTATTGGAAAATTTCTACATTAAACATCAGAAAACAGAGAAAAATACCCAGAACAATTAAAGGTGATGTCACCTGACCAACAGTCCAAAAATCAACATGTTTTATAAAGTTAAACACAAGGAAATGCAGTAAATTCTCAAATTTGAGAACCTGGAACCATCAAATGTTTCCCAAAATGACTTCAGTGATTGATTATTAGTATTCTCCCTCTTTTAGCTCTGTTTTTGGTCTCCACCAACTCCTGAGGGGAAATATCTGTGTTTTTAGCTGCTAAATGCTTCACTGTGTACACCAGCTAGTCCCCAACTGTGTCTGCCTGCTGTTTCCTGTAGTGTACAGTGGCTTTTTACAGCTTTTCCTCTGAAAGCGACGCTATGAGAGCGCTGAGGGTGAACCAGAACAGTAAAGTTGTTAAAACAATGAGCTGAAAGTCACTCTAAAGCTCCATAAAGCTGATCATTATATGCATTATAACCACTGTAATGTCTATGATCTTTATAATTGAATATATAATAGAATTGGCCCGCCATCACCAGCTCCTGTAGGTATCATCAGTGTGGATAGAAGGAGACGTTGATGGGAGTTTGGCACAGCAGCAGTAACTTGGCTCTGTAGTGCTTTGCACAGATGGAGCCAGACATCAAGCTAACATGCTAAATAAATGAGCACTAGGGTCCAATCACATCGATTCTCATAAATACGACTTAATGTAATTCATTTGTTTACCGATGTGACATTTATTTGATTTACTGCACTGTTGTACTGTGGCAGCCTGCAGGACCTTTCACAGAAAATAAGTGGATGGAAATCAAAGATTCATTTGACCCTGTGTTTATTACTCGTTTTGTTTTTATATTTAAAAGACAAAAAGGATGTTGTGATGTAATGATATACTACTCCCCATAAAGACAACTTAAGGCCTTTGCAAACTGAACTCCAAATATGCATAGCACTGATGTATACAGTAAAGGGCTGCAACAAACAATTCTGTTCATCATTGATTAATCTGCTAATTATTACCTCAATTAACTGGTTGAAAAATGACCATTATAATTCCCTATATCCCAAGGGGGTGTATTGAAATGACTTGTTTTATTCCACCGTCAGTCCAAAATACAAATGTGTTCAGTTTATTATCACATGTGACAAAGAAAAGTAGCAGATGTAAAGACTAAGGCTCGAGCTTGAGGACGTCCCGTCGTCCTGGGGCAACAAAAAAAAATGGATCGGGGAGGATGAAAATTGATTTTGGGACAAGAATTGATCATGCAGATCATGGAGATACTTTAAAACACAACAGTCACGCTCTTGCTCGTGGTTATAACTATTTTTGGAATCAGTGTGACTTGCACTTCCCAAGGATATCATTATCTCTATCCAGAATAAACATCCATAAATCCATTTAGAAATCATAGATAAAAGACGCTGCACAACTCGCCTGAGAATCATCATGTTTTTAAACATAATCCAGTGATAGTTGTCTGTGCTGTGCATCCGTTCTCACATGTTCAGACAGCGTTGCTTTCAGTTGTTGGAAGTGGCAGAAGTAGTTGAGGCAAGAATGATCACAGAGCTGTTTCATCTGTTCCTTGTGAAAGCTTCTTAAAGCTACAGACCTTTATGTTGATAGCAGAAAATGGATTAGACTTTGTTTTACACATGATCTGCAGCATTATTTGCTGTGATATTTTGATCTTGTCATGGCTGTCTGTTGAATAGCAACAAAACAGAGTCGTAGCGCTGCCATTTTAGGTGAAGGCATTATTTTTCCAAAATGTTTAAAATGTATTGCTGGAATACATAATTTACTTGGATTTTCTGGTGATTAAAGGCTGCGGCAGTAGGTTAAAAATGCTGTTATTAAGGATAAACGGGCACTATGTGTTTTTAACTATTAAGTGAATATTGATTGCTTACACTTCCAATAATCCATCTCAGGAAATTTCCTTTAAATAGGCATCTTTTCTTCAAACTGAAAATAAGCATACCATTATTTTCATGATGGATAAACAACTGGATATAACTGGATTCACATGTTTTAGAACCATAAATGATTTATCTATCGCTAACATACAGTGTCTTACTTTTCCAATAGTCCTTTAGTCCGCAGTGAGAGGAGGAACGGGAGCTATAGAGAGATGTGATTTTATTTACTCTGTGGTCGTCATGAATAAATGATGCAATAGGTTTTAGTAGAGATTGAGAGAGCAGAAGGAACAGGAACGTCAGATGGGGATTCCTTCTTAATGGATGTTGGAAGAGTTTGTTATGGTGCAGTCATATAAAACATTGTCTCTGTCCTGTGGTGCATTTGATGTTTCTTTACAGACTAAGGACTCTCAGGTCAGACTCCCTGTTGGACTTTAAATCACTGCTCACTAAATCAAAACGGGATTCAAACTTTGGCCAAATGCCTGAAATGCAAATGTAAGAACTAGAGATACACCAATTGCAATTTTCTTGGCCGATTACAAGTTCTGCTAAATTTTACGAGATTACATTTGAGCACATCATGATAGATGTAATTTAACTTCTTCCAATACAAATTTTTACTTAGTACAGCTTGAATGCATCATAATAATTATTTAACCTCCGTTAACATTAGCTATTAGCTCTGTTATGAGTACGATTGTGCTGTCAGCAGTAGGACTGGGCAAAATCTTCTATCACGATATACCTGTAGGTGATTTCATATCTATATGAAATGGCCACAAGGTAAAGCCTATTTTTGTATACTCCTGTGCGAATTAAATACTTGACAAATGAAAAGTACGGAGTATTTTCTAATTTTAAGAGCTTGAGTGCAAAATGAACATAACAGTTTTAAGTGAAATTATAGAGAAAAAATAAATAAACACTGGCTTAGCTCCTATCGCGATAGAAACGATATAGAAAAATATATATACGATTGACATTTCTTATATTGTTTTGACGATAACTATGGTCTTATTGCCCAAGCCAAGTCGGCAGACGAGCCGGTCGCTGTGATTACTTACATACAATATAATAAGAGCCTGATTAAGTCGGTTGTTCCAAATGTTTTAAGGTTGTTCCTCCATGGCATATTTTGAACTTGCAGTTGTTACAAATTGCAGCTTTATGTCTTCTTCATTCACGCTGAAGAACTTCCACACTGACGAAATTATGTAAAACTATCATGCGGCACATATGCGTAAATTTCACTGGCAAAACATCTGAAATATGGTCGGTCATGGTCGATCGGCTGAAAATCAGCTGGTTTCGATCGGCCACCAATCGATCGGTGCATCTCTAGTAAGAACTTCAAAACACCTGAGTGACGCATCTAAAGAGTGTGGATTTTGGTGCCTGCATACAAATATCACCACAGTCCAGTACGGACATGATTATGGATTGAATTCATGGTTGCCTGGCTGCATGAGAGAAACAGCTTCTGTTTGTACGGTAAGTTCTTTTGTTTGAGTTGTTTCATGAGCTCCTCAATATTTGAAAGATAGATTATCATCTAGGTATTTGTACGATGTCACTTGATCAATTGGTGAGCCATCCATTTGGTAAAGAGCCTGTGTGTGTTTGTGAGATCAGTGTGAGCTTGTTGTAGGACCTGAAGATTAGCTTGTAGATTGCATATTGCCAATGACTGAGAAGAAGCTACTATACAGACGAATCCAGGATTTAGGCAGGAGAAGAGGAGCAGTCATTACTGCGGTGGCATCAAAACACCTATAACACTGTAATGTATATAAAATATGTCTTGGAGATTGTGTAGTTACTGTTATCAGCTGCTCCAACAACATATTGACACTTAAATAATGCCACAAAAGTGTAGCTTGTTTCTTTCTCAAAGTCTGTGTCAAAATTAATTTCAGATGAATGTTGAGACACTGAATAATTTCTACATTCACACAGACGACCTTCAACATCGCAGCAGATCGCAGCCAGATTTGTCTGTACAAAACTGCATCATCTGCATAGAAATGTATGATATTGAGTGTTTCACACAGGAGCAAATATTGTTAATGTATAGTGAGAACTACAGTGGCCCTAAGCCAGATCCCTGAGGTACGCCTTTATGGATCCTTAAAGGGAAAGCAATGTGGGTGGTATGTGCAAATGAACGCTGTTCTTCCCTCCGTGTTACCGGCGCCTAGAGCGAAACACCTCATTTTGAGTCATCCAGCGGACTATTGCCACCGGACTTAATTTAATTAGTATAATACGTATTCTAGTATAACTACGGGACAGGAAACAATCTGTCAAAGCCTTGTTTGGAGTCTAGCTTAGTTTCGGCCGATAAGTAATACGAAATTGGAGTTCAATATGGCAAAGATATATGACATAGTTTGTCCACCAGAGAGCAGCGAAGAGTTAATTTTTACACTGTTAAATTCACTAATCAACTCTTTTTTTTAAATCAAGATCTTTTTATTGGGTTTTTTTTTGCAGTATATAGCAAAAGTACAGAGCTATTATTACAATAGGAGTGTGGTCTGAAATGACAATACTCTGATAGGCGCAGGACTGAACCAGCGGGACAAGTTGGTTGTCGATAAAAAAATAATCGATCCTGGAGTATGTGTGATGGACGTGCGAGAAGAATGAGTATTCCCTATCGTTTGGATGTAGAGAGCGCCACACATCACAGACACCGTAGTCAGAGAGAAAGGCTTGAATGAAAGAAGCTGATTTACTTATTGTGCTGGGGTTAGTGGAAGATCTGTCTAAAACTGGGTCTAGCCAACAATTGAAATCACCTCCAAGTATGAGATAGTATGTGTTGAGGTCTGGCAGCAGAGAAAACAACTGTTCGAAAAACCTACATCATCTGAGTAAGGGGCATACACGTTAATTTTCCAGATACAATAACATATCGACCGAACTTGTCAGCAATCACATTGTGTGGTTCAAAGGAAATACTTTGACTGATAAGGACTGAAACCCCTCTAGCTTTGGTTTGAAAAGCGGAGTGAAATTTCTGCCCCATCCAGCCTGACAGAAGACGACCACTTTCTGAACTGCGAATATGGGTTTCTTGCAGGAAGGCTATTTCTGTTTTAAGTTGTTTGAGGTGTGAGAAAACCTTCTTTCTTTTAATGGGGTGGTTCAAACCCTTGACATTCCAGCTCTGTAATTTTAAGTGCCTATCCATGCAGCTTGACTAAAAAGGTTAGGACGTGAGCACAGTATTCAAGTGGTTGCTTTAAGAGAGGAGACAAGGAGTGACTAGTGTACAGTAATAGATTTGTGTAAGTCACTGAGGTGTTACTGGCACTGACATATCCCTTTCCGCCACCCCCCTCCCCAACCAAGAAAACTGCTAAAAAAGAAAGCAGCAAGCTCTTCTGAACAAACAATGCACTTCTTCCTGTCTTAAACTAAATTAACTGCTGCTCCGGTATCATATACAAAACTAGATTCAAGCACCTCTAGAACAATATTTTGGCTTAAACAATCAACTTTATGAACTGTGGAAGCTGGGAAGCTCTAGCACGAGTTTATAGAAAGCAAAATTAAAACAAAATTTCACCAAAACCATAGAAGCAGGAATCAGACAGTCGTATGGAATTGTGATTTCAAAGTAGAGAGAAATAAGAAAAAAAAACATAGATTCACTGGTGCCATACCAGATATTTAAAGCACTTAGAATTAACGGTACAGAACAAGACCCACTTAAGTACTAACAAACGTAGAATAACCAGTCTTTTAAAATGATAATTCCAGCTTGAAATGTGAACCAACTGTTCAACTGGCACTTTAAGGTCCAGTGCAGATTCAAATTGAAACGACATAACACTCAGAGAGGGCAAAGCTGTCATTTGAGATAACAGCTCCAAAGAGCCAGTATAGAACCAGCCTAAATAAAGTAATGTTTGCTTGTAAATGTTTGCAACTGTCTGTATATGTAGCCTAACAAGAGAGCAGTGCAAAAACACGTATGGGCCGGATAAATGAACATGTTCACCCATGTAAACAAACCCCACGTGACAGTTAACATACGCCGCACTACTAGTAAAATGGTAGGGCTATGGACAGTGCTACCTCTCATCCAGTGGGTCCAAAGTCACTAAAGAGTCCCTTCATGAATGTTCCCGTGACCTGCGGAGGCTGCTGATGTACTTGTGTGCCTCGTCAATTGAGCTGATTCTGGCTCCGCTGGACAGCGTCAGCCGGACCCGGGCTGGGTAGAGCAGAGCAGGCTTGAGTCCTAGTTTTTAAAGTTCTGCCATCACGTCTCTGTATTCCCCCCGCTGGTTAACAACTTCAGGGCAGTAGTCCTCCAAAACACGAATTGGCTGGCCACGGAATTCAAGTTTACCTCTCCGCCGTGCCTCTCTGATGAGGAGATCCTTCGTCTGATATCGGTGCAGGCAGGGGCCGGTTTAGCAGCTGGGGAGCGGTTGGCACTGTCGATTTCTGGAAGGGATGGCAGTGTCTCGTTACCAAACGACTCGCGCAGCAAATTTGAGAAGAATTCAGTGGGACGCCCATTTTCAATGGATTCCGCGAGGCCCAGGATGCGTATGTTTTGGCGCCTGCTTTGGCTCTCCAGGTCAGTAACTTTAGCCTTTAGCCTGGCGTTGTCTTCGCTAAGGGTGGTGCACACGTTCTCAAGATCCACGACTCGTTGGCTGAGGTCTTCTGTAGCTAATTCCAAGGATGAAACCCGTTGGCAGTGGTCCTCCACTGTGAGCCGCGTTTGGTCTAGTTTGGAGTCCAGCTGGTGGTAGCCTCCAGTGTTAAGCTAACGTTAGCATCTTCTTTTTTGCTCCCCTTGGCTCCTTTCAAGTCATTGTGAAAAATACAAGGGTTGGTCAGGAGAAAAGTGAGATAAATAAAAAAAAGGCTTTGTTTTGGCGTGGAAGTTAGAGGGCTGAATGGTATAAAAATTAAAAGTTTACCGGAGCACCGGCTAGTGCGTCTACTCCATCTGCCTATTGACCGGAAGTCCCCTAATCAACTCTTTAATAACCACATTTAAGGGATCGTATCAAAAATGTTTCTGTCTGGAAATCAGCCGATGTATCATTGCCAGATAAATAGCGTAATAAATATAGATATTGTTGTTGTCATCAACATTCCAATTTACAAAACATCCTGGAAATGTTGATTTCCTGATAGAAATGAACCCACTAACCGACTCTGCTCCGCATTGCTTCACATTACTGAGGAAACTTGATCTCATTTCATGCTTCTACTTCCATCTCCTCTCCTTTCTACATCCGATAAAGATCATTCATCCGGCGCTGTCAAACAGCCTGTACCGACAAACTGTGGCTAAGATCAGATATGTTCTTTCTGACATGTTTCAGTCCTGTTTTCAAAGCTTTAGTTTGTTGTGACTCTGTACTAACTCTGGAAACACAGCAGCTGTCCTCTTGTGTGTTGACCTGTCTGTCTTTATTCGTCCATGTTTGGTCCCTCTGTTATACCGAGGCACGTTATGTACGACATGGCCAACAATAACGGCTTACTGTTTTCTTCCACCATCTGTCTGTTATTGTTCCTTTTCTCTTCCTCATCACTTTCTCTGACCTCGGTCTTCTTCACACTTGCATAAACTAACAGTCAAAGATATGTGTTTATCTTGTGTTGTTAGCAGAGTGTTCGGTGTCAAGGCGGTTTATCTGAGATTTATAAAGAAAAACCAAACACAAGTCAAGAGTTCAAACATTCATCACACAGACATACAGACAACCCTCTGAGACCAACAATATAGCCGTTTTTGTCTTTTTTAGGGGGGTCCAGGGGATCTGAAGGGGGAGGTAGCAGGTCAACAGTAGATGTCACATAGAAGTGGTGTACATCATCTGAAAGCTGGAACCTGAAGATTAATTTGAGATGCAGCTCAGCACTGTGCGATAAGTTATTCTAGTCATTAATCAGAAATAAACATCCATCCATTATCTGTAACCGCTTATCCTATTCAGGGTCGCGGGGGAGCTTCACATTGGGTGAAGGCGGGGTACAACCTGGACAGGTCTCCAGACTGTCACAGGGCTGACACGTAGAGACAGACCACCATTCACACTCACATTCACACCCACGGGACATTTAGAGTCAACAATGAACCTAACATACATGTCTTTGGACTGTGGGAGGAAACCTGAGCACCCAGAGTAAACCCACGCTAACACGGGGAGAACATGCTAACTCCACACAGAAGGGTTTGAACCTGCGACACTCTTGTTGTGAGGAGGCAGTGCTAACCACTGCACCACTGTGCCTTCCCGTAAATAAACATGAATTAATTCATTATTAAGATCAATTGTGAAAGCGTATCAGAGCTTAGAACATAATGATAGAAGTATATGATTTTTGGGTTGATACCATTTGTTACACAGATTTGGTGCTAAATTAAAAAAAAAATGTACCACTGGAGAATTGATCAAAATGATTAATAATCCCTCCAAAACACCACATTAAGACACCAAGACCTTGAGGAACACCGTAGAAAAAGCCATGCTGGGATTTGGGTTAAAAAACTTTTGACATTTGGAGATTTCTGCAAGAATTGCATTTTTCAGTGATTCTCCGTAGGTTTTTCTAGTTTCATATGATATCTGTAACTTCACTCGAGCTCTAAAACTGAACCTGCTCCAGCCTCTGAAACACAGTAAAGTCAGTCGGGATCACGGGTCTCAGGGGGTTCAATCAGTATTTCACTCTCTCAGTAGACGTGGAAGTCGACTCTTAACGCAGCAGCAGCTCTTCCTCTTCTGTTGGAGTCAGATCAGCTGGCTACTGCCGTCTAACATGAGCTCATACATGAGGCCACTCAGTGTCACGGCACACTTTGAATCTCCGGCTGTCTGCGTGGGTGTCTGCATGTCTGTTGGTGTGTGGAATATGTGTCCAGTAAAGCCGTGATCACACTACAGTCGGTGGTGTGTGTAAGCAGCCATGTTGCACATGTGCGCACTAGCAAACAAGATAGAAGAAGACTGGCTTCCTCTCCCTACGAACAGCGGCCGAGGCTTGTGGGTATCGTTTGAGGGAGACTGTTTAAAGACAAAAATTGAAATAGGAATACAGAACAGAGTAAAACACTTCCAGAATAGGGATGTTAATTATTTACTGTTTAACCAACATTAATAATTTTAACCTATTAATGCTAACGGTTAAAAGAAATTAAAAAAAATAGCTAAAATGCTGGGCAAAACTCAGAGGAGCAGCTCGTCACTTAAAGGAGAATAGCTGGTCCACCTTAACAGCCCACCTTAAGAGAATCTGAGCCGGAGTTACAGATACAGGAAGTTGGCTCGGAGGAGTAGTAGTGTTTATTCACCGACAAATAAACTGTACATACACTGCTACACTTACGTTCACAGCTAGAACGCCACCAAATGAACGTGCAGTAGTAGTTTAGCTCTGAGAATATCTAGTGAATATCTAGTGGACGTTTGTGCAGAAATAACTGCTGCAGCTCCTCCAGACCAACAGAGGTTTCCCGTGTCTTGTGAAGTGACGGGGCTCCGCAGAGAGAAACGTTATCGTCTCCGATCAAAACTCCGGTGTCTCCCCTGTTCCCTCCGGCCGCGGTCGGGAGGCTGAGGCAGGAAAAGCCAACACTAGGATCAGCATTGATTCATGGAGAGACCTTCGTCTGGTCAGCTTTTACCACTGACTTTCTGGAGTGCTGCCATATTATTTGACTTTATTAACAACCATCAGTAAAAATATTAAAGTTTAGAGAAAATCAATCAACAAAAATAATAATAAATTAAATATATATTTACAATCATAAATGCTAAGATAGATGTACATACGTCCTTAAATTAGGGCTGTCAATCAATTAAAATATTTAAGCGCAATTAATAGCATGATTGTCCATATTTAATCACGATTAATCACAAATTAATCACATATTTTGTATCTGTTCAAAATGTACCTTAAAGGGAGATTAGTCAGGTATTTAATACTCTTATCAACATGGGAGTTGACAAATATGCAAATATGTATATATTTATTATTGTAAATCAATTATCAACACAAAACAATGACAGATATTGTCCAGAAACCCTCACAGGTACTGCATTTAGCATAAAACAATATGCTCAAATCATAACATGGTAAACTGCAGCCCAACAGGCAACAACAGCTGTCAGTGTGTCAGTGTGCTGACTTGACTATGACTTGCCCCAAACTGCATGTGATTATCATAAAGTGGGCATGTCTGTAAAGGGGAGACTCGTGGGTACCCATGGAACCCATTTACATTCACTGATTTGGAGGTCAGAGGTCAAGAGACTCCTTTGAAAATGAACATGACAGTTTTTCCTCGACAACATTTAGCGTAAATTCGGAGGCTTATTGAACCTCCTTTGCGATAAAACAGCATATCCACTCTAGCTTTAAAACGGAGCCCACTACAAGCTCTGAAAGATGCGTTAATGCGTTCATGCGTTAAAATGAATTTGCATGAACATATTATTATGTTATTATCGCGTTCTAGTTTTAACGCAGAAAAAGAATATTAGGTTTTTCTGTTTCGTTAGGTTTGTTGCTGGTATGTAAAGGCCTTTAGAATAACTGGGAGTTTGATAGTTCATCATGAACCCTCAACATGTCTTGAAAAATATTATTTACTGTATGACGTACGGTACCTTTTAGTTTCTCCATTGTTAACTTTAATTCAACCACCAGAAACATATTCTTCATATCTCCTCTGCGATGACCGAATCGTGTTCTCTGCAGTCGTTTTACAAGCCTCGACCGAATGTTGACTTGTTTTGAAGCGGAAGCCGAGCACGAGGGAAGATCTCTTGAATATTTAATGGTAGTTCGACCCTCCACTTCACATAAGTGCATCGCTGTGAGAACATCCCTTTACTTTCCCCCTCGCATTAACCCTCTCAGCTGAGGCACTGACGAGAAGTCAGCTCCACTTAGAGAAGGACGGACTGACGGTCACAGCACTGACCGCAGCCGTTCACAGGAGAAGTGATGTGTGAAGAACGAGAAAAGACAAGTTCAAACCCAGTTTACGCGCTCACAGCTGACCAATCACAGCGTGAGGTGGACCTGAATGTCACCTCGTTGGTTTCGTAATGTCACAGAAAGTGTTGGACGGGAGATGCAGTGTAATGTGGGATCTAATATCCACAAACCACTCGCACTGTGATCACGATCATCGGTAGGGATGGGTATCATTAAGGTTTTAATGGCACTACTAGTCTTACCGATACTGCTTATCGAACCGGTACTCTTAACGGTTCTTTTTGTTGTTTTTTTAAGAGAAAAAATTAAACAAATATATAACATTATTAACATTGCTTTACTTTGTCATATATACTGTATTTAAATGAACATTTGATTAGCAACTGCAACAGCTTTGTTTTGAACAAATCACTGATAATGTCATAATTATAATAATGTAACATAAATAAATATGGACTGTGCTGCGCTAACTAGCTCTCCTTCTGCCCATTTCAACACAGATTTTTTCACAATGTAGCATTATCAGAGACGTTTTCTACCGTCCCCGGGACAACGGGACACCCCGCCGTTAGTCTCGACCCCTGATCCCCGGTCCTGACAGTACCTGCAGTACTGTAAAAAAAACAACAACACGTTTTCAGAATTTTGGCATCAACTTAGTATCAACGTGTCAGTTCTCATGACATCCCTAAACCCTAAACAACACTAAACTCTGCCCAGCTGGCACTCATGTTTCCACTGTTGTCTTCCAGCAACATGTCACCTCGCGAGATTTCAGAACAATAATTCTCCTTGTGTGGGACTCTTTCTATAATGTCAGACACTTATAATGACAACCAGAGTCTGTCATGGCAAAAACAAGCACTTTTAGTGGACAGAGGCAAAAATGCGTAAAGACATCTATAAAGAAAAGAATACAGAAATAAATAAGTTTGGGGGTGAAATGCAAAGGGGAAATTGGGCAGAGATAAATAAATACATAATAAATACATACATTTAAAAATGAATACAAAAAAATAAATAAATAAATTAAAAAAAAAAAAAATAATAATATAAAATAAATGCAAAAATAAAATAATAAATGCATAAATAAATACATTTAAAAATTATTTTAAAAATATAAATAAATGCATAAATGTATGATTACATAAATAAATACATATATTTAAAAATAAATACAAAATAAATGAAAAAAATAAGTAAATAAATAAATAAATGAAAAACAAATGCATAAATAAATAAATAATAAGTAAATGATGCAAAAATAAATACATGAATAAATAAATACATTTAAAAAATAATAAAAAATAAATAAATAAATAAAAGGGAAAAGTTAAACAGGAGTAAATAAATAAGGGAATTGATACAAAGATTTAAAAACAAAATTAAGCAAATGTCACATTTTATCAATTAATGAATTCATTTATTATATATTTTTATATTATTTTGCTATATACAGTATAATGATATATTTATTAATTTTTTCAAGTCATTTATTTATTTATTTATTCATTTATTTTTTATATTGGCAGGTTCCGACTTCAGTGAAGTTCTGCAGCTTGTTTTTTACTACGTGGATGTTTGTTGTTTTTATTCCCTACAGTATCATATCACACCGTATCTTTAAAAAGGGGGAATCATCACCAGAGGGGTTCACAGCTGTTATTCTCCAGAGTCTTTGTTTCTCCTGTGCAGTAAACTGATGTGTGTAGAGTTTCTTAATAAAGTGTGAAAAAATCCTCCCTCTGTGTCTCAGAACCCCCCCCTTCCTGGCACATCAGCCCTGTGTGGGCTGTTAGACATCAGAATAACGGCCTAACCCCCTTCACAGGATCTGCATCACCATCAGTGATTCCCAGCGGTTATTTATGGCTGCAGAGGATCTTCTGTGACGTTCAGTGATATCGCGTTGATTTGAATAATAGCATGAAGGTAACACAGGATATGAACAGGGGGGATTAATGATCCATCGTTATGTGTGTGTGTGGGTTGGTCCTGTTTAAAGGTGTTTTATTTCCCCTTCTTACATCCTATCAGACACATTCAGAGCTGTTGAAGTGAAGCAAACAGCAGGACTCGTGTTTATACTGTGAACTGATTACATCATGTGTTTAGTCTACTTATGAGATCACTTTGTGTTCTCTCAGACATGAAGGAAAGGAAATAGTTTCACTCCTTCTTGGATATTTAAAGGATCTGTTCAGACAGAACATGAGGGGATTTTAGAGGTGATGCATTTGCATATAATATCAATGAAAAGACGCGATTAGATGAAACATTGCCTGGGTCGGGGCAAATGTTCCACCAGGCGTGTTTTGGGGCATACGGTCTCTGAGATATTTGATTTTTTTTTGTTTCTGTTTCTGAGTTGAAACTAAATCTCTGCATTCATTTTCCCAGCTGACTGTGTTCTGTCTGAATGGGTTAAACCACCTGGATGTGTTCTGTCTGAATGGGTTAAATCACCTGGATGTGTTCTGTCTGAATGGGTTAAATCACCTGACTGTGTTCTGTTTGAATGGGTTAAATCACCTGACTGTGTTCTGTCTGAATGGGTTAAACCTCTTCACTGTGTTCTGTCTGAATGGGTTAAACCACCTGGATGTGTTCTGTCTGAATGGGTTAAATCACCTGGATCTGTTCTGTCTGAATGGGTTAAATCACCTGACTGTGTTCTGTCTGAATGGGTTAAACCACCTGGATCTGTTCTGTCTGAATGGGTTAAACCACCTCCCTGTGTTCTGTCTGAATGGGTTAACCCACCTGGATCTGTTCTGTCTGAATGGGTTAAACCACCTGGATCTGTTCTGTCTGAATGGGTTAAACCACCTGGATCTGTTCTGTCTGAATGGGTTAAACCACCTGAATCTGTTCTGTCTGAATGGGTTAACCCACCTGGATCTGTTCTGTCTGAATGGGTTAAACCACCTGACTGCGCCATGCTGGTCTGGTCTATAGCTTGGAGCCATAAAGCCGTGCCGGTCTGGTCTATAGCTTGAGCCATAAGCCGTGCCAGTCTGGTCTATAGCCTGGAGACATAAAGCCGTGCCGGTCTGGTCTATAGCTTGGAGCCATAAAGCCGTGCCGGTCTGGTCTATAGCTTGGAGCCATAAAGCCGTGCCAGTCTGGTCTATAGCCTGGAGACATAAAGCCGTGCCGGTCTGGTCTATAGCTTGGAGCCATAAAGCCGTGCCGGTCTGGTCTATAGCTTGGAGCCATAAAGCCGAGCCGGTCTGGTCTATAGCCTGGAGACATAAAGCCATGCTGGTCTGGTCTATAGCCTGGAGACATAAAGCCATGCTGCGGGCTTTGGCTCTCTATAGCAGATTTTATAGCAGAAATAGCAGATTTTGCACACCAACGACAAATGCCTGATGCTTTCAAAAAGTAAACAATAAAGTATTTTCTATTCTATCATTACCTTTTGATGACATTTAGTAATGTTTGAAGACACAGAAGCCACTCAGGAAGGATAGTTGTGATATTATAACGTGTTGACGGTGGTTTAAACACCTACATGCCTCCTGCTGGTGAACATATCAGCCCTTTTGCAGCATTTAGCGACACTTTCCTGCAGTTCTCTCTTTTTTAATGCGCTCCCTCTCAGCTCCCTTATTTATCTCGACACCGCTCGGCCTCGTGCACTGACTGATGCGTACGTGCACGCGGCCAATCACGTATGAGGACGGGGAGGCATATTGTCTTAAAGGACCGAAAAGTGAATCTGTTGTTCTTGTGTGAGACCCAATGACCATAATGTTCCATAAGCAGAGGTTAGAAAAATTAAATAGCATCTAGAGTTTACAGATTTGGAAATAATTCTCATTCCTACACATGGATGGAAACAGCTTTGAAATGGAGCTTTAAATGAGGCAGAACCATTCAGCCTAGCTTCATGATTTTCTCATTCAAATCATCTTTTTTCATGGAGACAATAACCACGGCATGATTATGATGTTGATGAAGATGATGGTGACAGCAGTGAAGGTGGTGATGATGGCAATGAAACGACCAAACAAGGAGGTGTTGATGTTAATGGACAAACATGTGGTTTTATTTATGCTTTTACTAGATATCAGAAATGATCTCATGTGACACAATGGTCCAAACACACAGTCTGATCCTCTGCTCTGTATTAGTAGAAATAACATGATGTTCTCCTTTGTGCTACATCTGTCTCTCTTATATAAAGCTAGAGAGTATATGAAATCTACGTGGTATCGAGTATTAAGTATACAGTATTATTATCAATACAGTCCCTGGACAAAATCAATTGGACTCCATTTATCAGCCTTAAAAGTAATGTACAACTTGCAGGAACTAACTGTTGTTGCTGTATTCATGTTCCGTTGTTTTATTCCGTCCAAAAGAATATTTATTGGAGATGTTTGTTTTTTTCTGTCAGTAACCTGCTACCACTGTGACAAGCCATCTGAAATCATCTCTGCATCATCTGGCTGTCATTTTGCGGACAGGGACGAGACACCTCCCTCCCGATCTGATGCTAAAACCAAACTCGGGTGCCGATTCGATATGTATTGCAATTTTTAAGTATTGCTGTTCTACGAGTATTGCGATTCAATATTGCAATTTATTGCGATTTTTGTTAACTTTTTTTTATCACTAAACTATGGGGACTCTTTGGAAAATCTCTAAATGAATCCAGTAAAAATGTTTGATTTTCAGCATGTATGTGGTCAGAGATGTCCTGAAGTCAAATATATCAGTCATTGTCAGGAATTATTTATTACATTTTTTATCCAGCAACCCAAAAATCAAAGAATGAAGACATTTCCCTCACAGATAGTGGTATTTTCTTTTTAATTTATAATGTTTAATACTTCTGCTGAATATAATCCATCAATCTTATTTCCATAGATGTATTTTGTATATACAGTTCCCTTTGTTAACACCTTATTTTGAAAAGCGGACGTAGTCCCACGTGTCTACTTCCTCTAACTTCTCCAAGGTGGTCTCTAGCTCTCCCGTCAGCTCCGTTCTCTTTATCCATCCATGGTCAGCTCCATCGGGGCCGTTTGAATGCAGAGAACAGAAATGTCAGTATATGGGTGCTCTACAGTTGTAGCGTCGGCCCATTTGACCACGGAGAAGAGAGCGACGGCCGGCTCGACCGCAACGTTACCGCGATATGATAACGTTTCCTGTCCGTGACAGAGTTAGCATGCATCTTTAGCCGTGATGTCTAGCTCTGCTTTTCCTGCAATGTGTGAAACCCAAAGTGTTTCCATCCTTTACTGGATGTGTAGTGTTTACCACGCTGGATTTAACATGGGAGGGTGCAGGTCGTATCCATGCTGACCCTCCAACGGTTTAGACTTTCTGAGGTTTGTTTTGGTAGACGGATACAGAACGGATATGACGTCATGTTACTCAGACTACCACAATAAAAGCGGTAACTTCCTTCTACCTCCACATAGACTCATTGGAAGCAAATATATCGACTCTGGCATTAAAACATCTGTTTAAAACTCGTAAAAAAAAAAGAATTGCAATACATAGGGGAATTGATTTTTTCCCCCCACTCCATCATGTTGTCAACAACTACAGACTACTACTACTACTACAACTACTACTACTACAACTACTACTACTACTACTACTACTACTACAACTACTACAACTACTACTACTACAACTACTACTACTACTACTAATACTACTACTGCAACTACTACAACTACTACTACTACTACTACTAATACTACTACTACTACTACTACTACTACTACTACTACTACTGCAACTACTGCAACTACTACTACTACTGCAACTACTACAACTACTGCAACTACTACAACTACTACTACTACTACTAATACTACTACTGCAACTACTACAACTACTAATACTACTACTACTACTACTACTACTACAACTACTACTACTACTACTAATACTACTACTGCAACTACTACTACTACTACAACTACTACTACTACTACTATTACTACTACTACTACTATTACTACTGCAGAAAGATTAACTGAGTATCTTCATTGTGAAGCTTTTACTTTTTGTTAGTTGGAAAGAAACAAAATCATATTTGATATTTTCCAGCAGAATTTGTTCTGATAATTCAGTGAAGTTGTTGTTGAATGTTTGGAGAACTGTCAGCTGAGTTTATTCACCTGGTCCAGACTGAATGTGGCTGTACGGATACATGCACACACACACACACACACAGACACACTCTTTACACTGTCACATCTCAGTAGCAATAAGAAGGCAGACGTTCACCTGGACAGTCCAGATACAGAGGTTTATTACACACAGGTAAAGACAGGAAGGAGGGGTCGGGGCAGTGTGAGGGGGGGGGGGATGCAGTGAATACAGTGAAGAAGAAGACAGTCAAAACTAAACATGTCCTGATTGTCCCGTCAGTCCTGCCAAAGCTTCATCCCCACATTATTGTCTCAGACAGAGTGAGTAAAAAGAGGAGCATTAAAACGTTCCACCGTCTCCAACTCACCAAACAACGGTCCCTCCTCTGCGACATTTTATTAATTTATTTATTTCCCTTTTGTTTTCCTGAACTTGTGTTCTGACTGATGATGACAGTAATCATTTTTCCAGGGGAGAGGAGGAGGAGGAGGAGGAGGAGGAGGAGGAAGGAGGGGGATACGAGTTCAAACCTTATCCTTTAAATCTATTTTTACTGGCTAAAAGCTCCTCTTCTTCTTCTCTAGCTTGTCTACTCTAACATGTTTCACATTGTGACAGAGCTACACTACGCAGGTTGGGTTGGCTCTAATCAACTGACTGGAAAACAAAAAAGAAAGGAAACACTAAAAAGCTCTACAAAAAGATCTGTTCTCTATATCTCTGTACGAGACAAGAAGGCATCTGCAGCAAATGTTTATTAAAGGTACAAGCCGTGCTTAAAGGGACAGCAGCAGTCCGTGCTCATCGCGGTGGCAGGATAAAAACATCCCTGACGTCCTTTGAACTGCATCTCAAACACAGTTTCCTCGCTCACCGACTTGAGGCTGTGTTCGCAGCTCCTCCACTAAGTTCATAATCGTTCTATTTTTGGTCTGTTTATAATTCTGACAGGTATGTACTGTCCTCCCTACATCTCTCTTTCCAGTGTGTTCTCCGTGAGCACCGTACCTACCCTGTCAGTCTGCCTGAGCCCGTCCCGTCACAGTGCATTGGTTCATGGCTGTCTGTGGGGCTTAGTGGGGGCAAGACCTGGGCAAACAGCAATATATGGTTAACAGTATTCAATCTCTTCAAATTGCACTTCAGTTTTTTATCAGGCTGTTGCAAAAGAAAAGAGACATTTTGAAAGTCCAGTATGGGATTACTGGTTTGTTCAGGTCTGGTGCTGGGTGCAGTGGGAGGTGGTCTGGTGCTGGGTGCAGTGGGAGGTGGTGAGGAGGTAACGGAGAAGCAGAGGAAGGAGTGAGTGAGAGGGGATGATAGTGCCAGTACTGTCTCTCTCGCGCTCTCTGTTAGTCCCGTTGCTATGGCAACATGATGGGAGTGTCTGAGAACATGGAGATGATGGAGTCTGTCTCCCTCGCCCTCTGCTGAGATTGGTTGTGGAGCTTTGAGTGCTGCTCTGCCCCTAGCAGTAAACCTGGACCCAAATGTCCTCCCGCCCCGCCCTGAGTCTGCCGTTCTGCTGCTCTCTGATTGGCTCCAGAAAGACCACATGCTTGTTAGTAACTGACCTTAGCGGCCCGGGCCCCTCGGTGGTCGCTGGCGGGGTAGGGGTGAGGATGGAGGACTGGACGGTCTCGTTCCCCTGGCTCGGGGTGGCCGTGGCCGGGGTCGGGGCCTTCAGGCAGGGGGGGCAGCGGCAGGGCGTCAGAAAAGAGGTACAAGAGGAACCAGCCCCAGCTCACCACGCAGCCCAGCAGGGTTGGTGAATCCGGTGTTGAACGGCTCGTGAGCTCGCCGTCGTGGTGCAGCACCACGGTCACGTTGACCTCCCGCGTCTCGTTGCGCTGCCAGCCGCTGATCCAGGGACAATGCCACCAGTAGATGCCGGAGTCCTCTGCGCGCGCCGCCACGATCTCCAAGCTGCCGTTGGGGAACATCTTTATGATCGTTGTTCCCGTCGGCACCACGTACTCCTGATTGGGTGACACCCAGAGAAAGGTCACGTGCTGTCCGGCGAGCGTATGGTCACACAGTGCAGCAGCACCGCTTCCCTGGCATTCACTGAAATACTGCTATTCTGCTCTCTCAGACCCTGACTCATCACAGTCAAGTTGCATTTTTCAAAGTAGCGGCCATGTTGGAAGAAACGCAGGTGCCTCTCTGGATCCCGTAGACCAGACAAGTGTGCTGTTGTCGGAAGTCTGTCACGGAGGTGAAGTTCTCTGTTCCCAGTGCCGGAACAATCCGTACATGGAGCACTCACACACCAGGAGTTGTTGTGAAGGTAGAGTCTCTCTGCAATGACATGGGTAAGTTTGTTATGTCCTCCAGGGTAGTTTGGGCAGGCGGTTTGAGGACAGGTCCAGCATGGACAGGTGAGGGTGGCTGTGCTCTGGATGGAAAAGAGGGGGAAGTCAGTGAGGCCGGTTATGACTGAGGTAGGCCTTGCGGAGCTGCCCAGTCCGGCCAGAGCATCTGCTCTCTACGCGGATAATACGGTTTGTTGAACAGCAGCAGTTCCTCCAATCCCGGGAAGATCCAGAAATAATGCCGCTCCAAAACTTGAAGGCTGATTGGACGACAGGTCCAGGTGTCTGAGCAGAGTCCCGAGGTGTTTCGGAACGCCCCCGGTTTGAATAGTGGCCAGCTGGTTGTTCGCTAACCGATAACGTCTCCAATCGATAAAGTCCTTCGAAGCCACCCCCGTCCAACCGCTCGATCCGGTTGTGGCTGAGGTCCAGAGTGACCAGTGGAGACGGGCATCTCTCTGGGACCTGATCCAGACCGGCGTCGGTGCAGCTGAGGATGTCCGAGGCACAGAGGCACCCGCCCGCCTGGGAGGAGCCCTGAGACAGACAGATGGTGGCCTGGACCGGGCTCAGCTGGGGGAGGCTGGAAGACAAACCAACAGGACGCAACAGACCACCACGACGGCGATGCTGCTGTAACTGCTGGTGCCACCACACCCTGCAGAAAAAACACTGCTCACCAGCTACGTACAGGCATGATGCCACAGCAGGCTGTGGGCATCAGCAGCCAGAGATCTGTTTATAGTCTTCTCTTTGTTATCTCTGTTACTAGCTAACCTTTTTATACATGTGTTTCACATCCTTCATGCAAGCAGGGACTCATCTCATTTTGACTTTTAATACTAAAAGACTTCTGACAAACTAACACATGAGACTGTGAGTACTTGTTTTTCATTTTTATCTTCTTCCAGGTCCTTTTACATATGGAGCTAATGTCTCTTCTGCTTCCTGCTGCAGGCAGATAATCAAATATAATAATATAGTGTCAATGTTGAAAACCCCTCAGTCTCTAAGACAGAGTTTGTAGTTAAGACGCAGGGCACAAACACAAACGCCACTGTAATGCACGCTCGCTCGCCGGGTTTCAATTACTTTCCAGCTCGCACTGCGGTGCGGTCGTTTATTTTGTGAAACCCGGTTAATGTTGAACGAGGCGATCGCATCCGCGTCCGCTTGCCGGCGCGGCAGCCATCTGGAGAGGGCAAACCAAGAAAAAAATAAATAAAAAGAGGGTGGCTACAGAACAAACGGCAGAGTTTGTGAGTCCAGGTGTGCCGCTGTAAACAAACAATCCATTCTGCTCAGGTGATTCCTGTTCAGCGGGGTTGAACAAAATCCACTCTTTACCAGAAGTATTTTGGAAAAAGATAAGTCGATATGTGATATATATGCACAGTCAAAGTTTTTTTAAAAGTCATCCAGGTGTTGTGAAAAGTGGAAAAAGTGAGGAGGTGCAGGTACGTCGTGGTGTTAAAATATTCTCCCTTGTTGTCGTCGGTTTTATTCCAGTCGGAGGAGACATTGTGAAGAGCGTTCAGCAGGACTTTCCTCTCACCTCTCGGCGATCCATTTAGCCCATAACTGCACCTTTGTACTCCAACACCAGACAGATGTCCTGATCGGTATATCCTGTGCCTCTATCTGCAGCTCCTCTGCTTTTGATTCCTCGTTTAGCTTCATGTGGGAACATCGTTGTCAGAAGATGTAAACAGACCAGCCTCAGGATGTGCTTTTTTTTCCCTCCAAACACATCTTCAAGTTCCCACATGATCTCACTTTCTCTCCTCTTCACTCACAGGCAGCTCCTCTCATGATGGAGGAGCCCCGTCTTGTAGTGCAGCGTCCTCTATTGTTTCCACGCCAAGTCGGGTTTTGTGAATCACGGCCCCGGCTGTCTGCCGCCCACGGCCCGCCCCGAGTCGCAGATTAGATTTTCAAGAAGTCAGCATCCTGTCCACTTCACTTCACTTCTCTTCACTCGCAGGCAGCGGCAGCGCAGAACACTTGGAGGTTTCACACGCTGCTCCGTTGCTCTCGGTGTCTCTCTCCCTCGGCTGATCTGTACAACATGCAGCCGTTTCTTCTTCTTCTCGTTTCTTCTTTCCTTCAGCAGTGGGAGGATGAGAGATTTTCATGCAGAGGAGAAATCTGTTAAACATGCATGCTGTGAGCTCTTCCTTCTTTCTCTTTCTCCGAAAGCTCAGAAAAAGAAGGACACAGATGGAGGGAGAGAAGTTATTCCTTTCCCCAGACTGTGTGTGCATACATATATGTGTGTCCAGATTGGGAGGTTGAGCTGCGAGCTGCTTCCCGTTCTCTCACCCGCTCGCTCTCAGCTCAGCTGTGAGCTGTGTCTGCCTCCTCTGGTGCTTTCCCAGCTCCTCCTATCCTCTTCCTCTCCTCCGCTCTGGTTTAATCCTCCTCCTCCCCCCCCCCCCACCCCCCCCCCCCCCCCCCCCCCCCCCCCACCTACCCCTCTCTCATCTCTCTTTCTCTCTCTCATCCCCCCTCAGCATCATCCGCCACTCAGACCCTCCTCCTCCTCCTCCTCTTCCTGGTCTCGTCTTTTCTCTTTTTCTCTTTTTTCGCTTTCTATCTATTTCTGTTTCTGTTTCTGGCATATAAGACTTTGTTGTTTTCATCCTGTCTCTCTCTCTCTCCTCACCTGTCTCTCTCTCTCTCTCTCTGTCTCTGAGGCTTATGCTGCCACGTGTGAGGGGGATTCTGGAGGAAATCTGGTTGGCCATAGAGAGATGCACATGGAGAAGACATATCTCTGCAGACTTACAATCGTTGCTTTAAATCTAAATGGACATACACGCAAACAGACACATTTTTGTAATAGTTCTACATGGTTATTATCTAATAGCTTTAAAATACCACTTTTTCCACACATGGTTGCAGGTCAGTTTCTATAAATAATTATTGACAGGTGCAGGACATCATTCTTATCCCCATATTCATGATAACAAGTGCTGCAAGTATGATTATTGTACTTGAAGAATTCATGTTGTCAGCATGTCAGGACAGGTTTGTATTCATGTTCCCCAGAGGATGAATCCTCCCGACCTTTGGCATAATGTAAACATTTCTTTCCCTCGAAGGCTTGTGACCTTCATCAGGGTCATCATAAAACACATACATATGGTAACACTTTATATAACAATCATTTATAATGGTGAATGATAGTTTATTAAACTTAGTTTAATAGTTATTTTACTATTAAAGGGACGGTTTGTAAGAATCAGAATGTCTTGTTGACAGCGGAACCACCTGTGGCCGTGAAGTCACTAAAGTCAGCGTTGCTGTTGCTAGGCGCTTGTGCTCGCTCTATATAGACATGAACAAGCATCGCTCAAAACAGTGAGGTGACCCACGGGCAGCTAAAGCCAATATCACTCTATATTTCAGCTGCTTGGCAGTAATGTTAGCTGACCAGACGACAGGTCTCTCCATGAATCAATGCTGATCCTAGTGTTGGCTTTTTCCCGCCTCAGCCTCCCCGACCGCGGCCGGAGGGAACAGGGGAGACGCCAGAGTTTTTGATCGGAGATGATAACGTTCTCTCTGCGGAGCCCCGTCACTTCACAAGACACGGGAAACCTCTGTGGTCTGGAGGAGCTGCAGCAGTTATTTCTGCACAAACGTCCACTGTACATTCACTAGATATTCTCAGAGCTAAACTAACTCTTCTTGCAGTGTGGAGTGTGGGCACATGCACATGAGAGTGGAGCGAAAAGAGTGAGAACGAGCGCGTTGTGTGAGTAGAAGGCAGGCAGAGGAGCAGAGTACAGCAGAGACCTCCGGTCCTGGAGACCAAAGCTACGGTCTCACCCCGCGTCCTCTCGACCGCGGCCAACACTGTTTAACAGACGAGCTGGCACTAGATACAACACAAGAGGGTTGGTGCCTTCCGTGTAGTTTGTGTTGGAGTCCTGAGTCGGAACAGCGTAGTCACACGCGACGCGCACATTGGGACACATGGGACACCGACCTGCAATGATTTAGACGTGTAAGAACTTACAAATAGTCCCCAAAACAAACCGTGAAATGATAATTAATAATCGTTTACTAATTATTAGTAGTGCTATAATTTAAGTTATTTTATCATTAGTTTGTGTAATATGAAATAATTAGTATATAAATTCTGTATCATAGCTGATGAGAGACGATAACAGTTATATTCTGATTACATTAGTAAACTATTAATCATCGTTTATTATTGCACATATAACATTTTATATACTATATTAAGTATTTGTTAGTGAGTACTAAATGATTTGTAAACCCTGTAAGATATCGTAAAATATCTATAAACAGTACATAGATGAACGGACCAGAAACAGCAGTTATTAACCATTAACAAGTGTTACAAATATCTATCTATGATGTTTATAGATGTTTAAGAGACAATTTATTAAATGTTTAGAAATAATATAATAGATATGGAGCAGAACAAAAAACTGAAAATGTGAAAGCCAACCAATCATAGACATCCAGCCACATGTCAGCCATGTGGAGCTCACATATAGATGAGCTGGATATGGGGTCATGTGGCTTCAGGCCAATCCCCAGGGGAGTGTCCGATAAAGGACAGGAGTGACATCATATTTGGTCCGTTGGCAAGAGCAGTGCATCTAAAGGGGCAGCATGTTAGAGGTGTGCAGAGGAGGTGTTAACCCCATTTAGTGTGGCATACTTTTATTCTTTTTTTCTGAGAAAGTTCTGCATACTCAACCAGGTCGGCAGAAACAAACGTTGGCATTGTACATTCTGAAACGTTTCATGAATATCAGCTTCATATCACACTCGCAGAAACACTGTCACATGGTTAATGTTGAGAAATCAGGGCTGTCAATTGATTAAAATATTTAATTGTGATTAATCGCAAATGAATCACACTATTTTTTTTATCTGTTCTAAATTTCCCTTTAAGGGAGATTTGTCAAGTATTTAGTACTCTCATCAACATGGGAGTGGACAAATATGCTGCTTTATTTAAATGCATGTATATATATTTATTATTGGAAATCAATTAACAACACAAAACAATGACAGATATTGTCCAGAAACCCTCACAGGTACTGCATTTAGCATAAATAATATGCTCACATCATAACATGGCAAACTGCAGCCCAACAGGCAACAACAGCTGTCAGTGTGTCAGTGTGCTGACTTGACTATGACTTGCCCCAAACTGCATGTGATTATCATAAAGTGGGCATGTCTGTAAAGGGGAGACTCGTGGGTACCCATAGAACCCATTTTCAGGTCAAAGGACCCCTTTGAAAATGGCCATGACAGTTTTTCCTCGCCAAAATTTAGCATAAGTTTGGAGCGTTATTTAACCTCCTTTGCGAGCTAGTATGACATGGTTGGTACCATTGGATTCATCAGGTTTTATAGTTTCATATAATGCTACTATCTTCACTCTAGCTTTAAAACTGAGGCGCTACAACCTAAAAATATGAAGTTGAGTTAATGCGTTAAAGAAATTAAACTACTTGGTTATTGTTAGAAAAAACACCATGGTTTGTGTTGAAATAATAATGTAAGGTAACTACGTAGCGTAACTACGTAGCGTAACTACGTAGCGTAACTACGTCGCGTAACTACGTCGCGTAACTACATCGTAACTACGTAGCGTAACTACGTAGCGTAACTACGTAGCGCAACAACCCAGCGTAACAACGCAGCCTAACAACGCAGCGTAAAAACGTAACGTAACTACGTAACCTAACAACGTAGCCTAACAACATAGCCTAACAACAAAACAAGTGTAAATAAATGATGACCACCCTTAGCTGACTTCCTTGCTGGTTCCAGTTGTTATTGTACCACGTAGCTTTCACTAACTGTGCTGGTTATACAACGTCACCTGTTCTGACCGTACAGAGAAACGTCGTCACTCAACATATCTGTGGTTTGCAGAAATGTACGATGCCAACATGTTTCCCTGGTGACTGGGCTGGTATATACTACAAGTGTTGCTGGAGTTTTACCTCTTCACACCTTTTCCTTTCTACGTGCACCTTCGGAAGGAGGTGAAGTTGTACCGGAAATCCCTCTTTTCTCTTCTCCAAGTCGCCATGCAATGAAACTCATCACCAAATTGCAAACATGCGCCCTATTGATAATGTCCCAGTGTGAGATGACACTTGTTCCCCGTTTTGATCCCAAATTATAAGAATGATTCTTCTTTTTTTGATCTTTCAACCCGTCAGATCAGAATATTATATTTCTAGATATTATTCATATGGAGTGGTCAGCGTGCAGTTTCAGACATTAAGGAATGAATATTACGTATTGACATATTTATTATTATCCTCTGTCTTAATCTGATAACGGTTTGCTACCACAAACATGTGGATCTTCTTTATTATCGATTAAATGATATCTCTACCAACGGGCATCTCCATGGTAACAGAAAGTTTAAAGAGATTGAAATGTATCAAAGTTTATACCTTTTATTTAGTATCTCTTGGCATTACTGGCTATTGTAAAATTATAATCCATTAATATATTAAGGTTTAAATTTGATTATGCAATCTTAAATTGTGTTTTTAAAGAGGGAGTATTTTCTAGCTATTTGTGTGTATAAATGTCTCGTTTGCATAATTATTCTTGATAACCTTTATGTAACCTTTAATTACGCAGTTAAAGAAACAGGACGGAGCTTCAGACTCAGTTCAGTCATGAGCAGGTGGAATCCTCTTTAGTTTAGCTCAATGGCTGCTCAGTATACGTTGCTTTGATGACATATTGCTGTTGCATTTTTGAGTGAGTGAATGAGTGTTTTTTCTGCCTCATGAGTTTTTAGCAGGGACAAACCCATCGATGCTAACATAATATCATTGTGTATTGTAGACATCTCTGCGTTATATGTTGCTTATTTCTTTGCACAGCAAGCTGGTTAGAGTGTTCTCTACTCTTCTCAGCATGTCTTTATCTCTGACTAGTTACTTGGCATCTATGTCTCTAAACAGTAGCTGTAAACTCTTAAATATATACAGTATATGGCAGCCGCCTGATTCATGTAGATCCAGAGAATTGTTTGTTTCGGGGTCAAATCACAGACTCTGAAAATGTTTCTCATCCAAACTAAGCTGAGCCCCTTTGTTTCCACTAGGGATGTCACGAGAACCGATACTTCGGTACCAAGTCGATGCCAAAATTTAAAAAAAGAGACGGTACTCTTTTTCTACAGTACCGAAGGTCCCGTACGATGCCTGTAATGGTCGTCGGTAGGGATGTGACAGTGAGGAAATGTTCTCACCGGTTAATAAACTTGTGACAACACCGGTGTTACCGGTTACACCGGACATTTTACAAGAAAATATGACGGTCAACATGTGCAGAGCGCTGACTCTGATCTTTACCGTCGGTTGGCGGTGTGTCTGGCCTCTCCGGTAGAGTTTTTGCTGCGGGGCTCTACCTGGCGCCGCTGCTCAGTGCACACCGGCTGTGACGGCTCCATCCACCTCACGGCGATTACCTCATTAACATTATGGTTCCCTTAGAGCATTGAGATTAAACGTGAAATATTGCTAAATAGGTGCGTTTGCTTTTCACTTCGACAACAAATCCTCTGCCAATTCTCGGTCTGTCAACTCTCTCGTCCCGTGTGTGACTCCTGCTGCTCTGAGCTGACGGACCAGATGCGTTCACGGTCAGTATGTAGCGTCCGTTGTCTGACTACTGAGTGATAACATGGCGCTGATACGCCAAAATGAACAAAATGGGTCAATTCTTTTTATTTATTACTTAAAGGCTACATGCCTCTGTTTTTTGTAATGTTCAAATGTTTTTAAAAAAAGAGTACATGTTGAATTACAGTACAGGGGATTTATCGTTGTTGTTGTTTTGTTTTTTTATCGTGGTATCGAATTTAGTATTGAGAATCGTGGAAATTCACTGGTATTGGTATCGACTACTAGATTTCTGGAATTGAGACATCACTAGTTTCCACTTGCTGTTGTTGTTTCTATGGGACACAAACTGGTCACTTCTCAATGCATTGTAGCCAACACATTAATACACTTGAGCATGTTAACCCCTTACCGTTCCACACTCTTTTAAGAAGGGTAAGGGACCAGGGGTTCTTTAGGAGGAGATAGCAGGTCAGCAGTAGATGTCACATAGAAGTGGTGTACATCATCTGAAAGCTGGAAACCTGAAGACCAAATTGAGATGCAGCTCAGCACTGAGTGTCAAGTTCTTCTAGTCATTAATGAGAAATAAAGATTGATTAATAAATGAATTAGTCAATTAAAATAAATAGTGAAAGTGTTTAAGAGTGTGGAACACTATGATAGAAGTATATGATGTCATCCCCATGCTCTATTATGTCCTTCATAAGTTGTTACAGCAATTTTTGGTTTGATACCATTTGTACACAGGATTTGTTACTATAATTTATCAATATATTTTACCACTGGAGAATTGATCAAAATGTAAATTACCTCACAATAAGACACCACGACCTTGAGGAAGCTACCATAAAAAAAAGCCATGCCTGTGATTTGGGATCAAAAACTGTTTGGACGTTTTGAGATTTCTGCACGAATTTTCATTTTTGTCAGCGATTGAATGGCGAGCACGATGTCAGTTTGTGTAAACTGCTCAGCAAACCCCTTATTGTCAATGTAGCTAGGAAAGCCAGCCATCCTCTGAATGTTTCTAGGTCTCTAGTCTGATCCATCCATCCTCTGAATGCTCTAGGTCTCTAGTTTGATCCATCCATCCTCTGAATTGCTCTAGGTCTCTAGTTTGATCCATCCATCCTCTGAATGCTCTAGGTCTATAGTTTGATCCATCCATCCTCTGAATGCTCTAGGTCTCTAGTCTGATCCATCCATCCTCTGACTGCTCTAGGTTTGTAGTTTGATCCATCCATCCTCTGAATGCTCTAGGTCTCTAGTCTGATCCATCCATCCTCTGAATGCTCTAGGTCTCTAGTCTGATCCATCCGTCCTCTGAATGCTCTAGGTCTCTAGTCTGATCCATCCATCCTCTGAATGCTCTAGGTCTGTAGCCTGATCCATCCGTCCTCTGAATGCTCTAGGTCTCTAGTTTGATCCATCTATCCTCTGAATGCTCTAGGTCTCTAGTTTGTGGCTGTAAAGTTTCATGAGGCTGTGATTATCCTAGAGGTCACCACAGGTCATTTTATACAGTGAGGTCAATGAAATGTCTCCTATGGGGACTAACATCATCACACATGAATATAGTTGGGCTCATTGGATCCATCAGAGTCTCAGCTTTACACTGATACACGGATCCCAGTATGCAGAAATATTCAAATTTTCAATTTGTATTTAAGTAAATTAATCAGAACATTCCTTAGCTACTTCCATCATCCGTTTATAGAACACCTAAACACGTTCCCTTCAGACGAACAGACAGGATATTCAGGTCGTTGTTATGTAGCTGATCCTGACTGTTTACAGCTCAACCTACCAGGCACATCATTATCATGCTGACTCAGCTCAGTGACCCATCAAAGGTCCATCAGTCACCTGATCAGATCACCTTCTGCACCAGAGAGAACCAGAGAGAGGCATCTCTGTTCCTCTGCCCTCACTCTGCATGGGTTCAGGTGTGTGTGTGTTAGGAGCTGCCTTCAGGTCTTGTTCATAGTGTGTGTTTCATGCTGATCTCCTTTCACAGGGGATTAAGATCACACAGACACACACACACACACACACTCCTCTCTACACAAATAGACTACAGAATTATTTTAGACAGCACTGAGGAGTTATTAGTGCTGTAATGTCTGTTTGAACTCAGCTATTCTTAAAATGGGAACACAAAGAGTAAGAAACACCTCAAGTTATAAAGTTCATGTCACAAATATACTGTATATATTATATATATATATATATATATATATATAATATATATGTATATGTATATAAACTGGAAAAAGAAAGTTCGGAAACTTGTGTTTGGTTGATTATTTCTCTGTTGTTACAATGCTAATGGTCATTGTATTTTACATGGTTGGAAAGCCTGTTTATTTACCTTAACAAGAGTCAGTACCAACAGGAGAATACACTGTTTACCATGGCAGAGCATTTTTGGCAAATTTTTCTTGGGCGCCTACCCACATAATCAGCTGTGCTGCTCATCCAACAAATGCATGATCCTTACAAGTTGGACATCATTGTGAAGGTAAATAAACAGGCTTTCCAACGATGTGAAATACAATGCCAATTTGCATTGTAACAACAGAGAAATAATCGACCAAACACAAGTTTCCGAACTTTCTTTTTCCAGTATATATATATATATACATTAGGGATGTCAATAATTAACCGTTAACCGACATTAAGCATTTTAATCGATTAACCCTATCGGTTAAAATAGAAATGTTAATAATTAACTCAAAAGCTGAGCGGCTCAGAGGAGCGACTCGTCACTTTAAGGAGAAAAGCTGGTCCACCTTAACAGTCCACCTTAAGAGGCTAGCCGGAATTGCAGGATACAGGAAGTTGGCTCCGGTCTCTGTCTCGCTTGAGCGGAGCGGAGGAGTTGTAGTTTCGTAGCATTTATTCACCAACAAATAAACTGTACACACACTGCTTACACCTACGATTCACAGCTAGAACGCCACCGACAACCTTACACTCATCGCCAACACACACACGTTCTGATGGAACTCACTAAAAGTTACGCAGACTATGTGTGCGGCAGCGAGCACGAAAGCCTCCGCAATGCTAGAGCTGCTAACGTAGCACAAATACACACACAGTTTATTGGACACTCTCTAAAGTTACGCCAGGCAGACAGACAGCTGACAACCTGCTAAACTAAACTAAATGTGTGGTGGAGACTTTTACTGGGAAAGTGGCTGCATGTTCGCAACACTACATGCAGCATCGTAGCTGCTAAGTTAACGCTCCCGGACGGTGAACTGGAGACTCCCGTCAACCAATATCTGTTGTGCTCCTGCAGCTGGTACATGCTGCATGCGAGGTACAAATCTTGTCGGTTAACGGTTAATAATCGGTTAACAAGGGTTGATTATCGGTTAAGACATTTTTCAATACGAGGATCCCTTATATATATATATATATATACATATATATATATATATATATATGTTCAAATCATGTAGTTTTGGTTCCTCCTGCAGTGTGGATGAGTCACTCGTTCATCTACCATCATTTCTAAGAGTGTCTTCAGTTCTAATATTTTTGGGAAATAATTCTGAAGCTTAAGAAGGTTCATAAGATCCTTCTCGTCCCTATCACCGGCAGTGTTTTTCAGCTCTTCCTGGGGAACCCTGAAGCCAGGCGTTTCCAGGCCAGACAAGATATATAATCTCTCCAGCCAACCCGTTCTCACTCCCAACTCGTCAAATACCACAGTTTGGTCGGTGCCCCTCGGCATCGGAGACCGACGCAGCCTTTAGCGACAGTATGTGACAAACCGGACTTTCAACTAACACTTATGTAAACCCACCCACGTTATTCAACACAAACACAAGACTTTCAACCAGGAGACCGCTGTTGGTGTCCCATGTGAAACCAAAAGTAACTTTTACTTATTTTGTCACGTCAGTCTTAAGTCACGTGACTTGTCGGTATCGTCAGTCCCGTGAGTCGATAGTCAGTGAAGTTAACATCAACCACGACCGTTTTCTAACCCTAACTAAAGTTGTTTGTGTTGCCTTAACCTAACTTCCTGTGAAAACGGAAGGTCATTTTGAAAGGACACTATGCATGTAACGAGCTGATATTGACACACCGTCCACGGTCCGTCCAAAAGTAACGCAAGAGGGGTGCTACCCCGCGTGTCGGTCTCCGATGCCGAGGGGCACCGACCAAGCGGTGGTGTTTGACGAGTTGGGAGTGAGAATGTGTTGCTCCAGCGTGTTCTGGGTCGACCCCGGGACCTCTTATGTCGGTATCAGACTACACAATATTTTTGTCTTTGACGATGGTCACCATGTCAGATCTAACGATCACAGCGCCAAAAAATTCTTGCAGTGTCTTGGTCGGGTGACTGGCAAGACTACACGTATGACCACGACCAATCACGGCACGTCATACTCCTCAGTCATGCGCAAGTTCAGAGGTCTTTGGGGAGACGGTTGAAGCAACTGTCAATCATGGCAACAGAAGCGTGTGTGTGATGCTGGCGGTCTTGTGTTGCGAAAAGAAAATTAAAATTGGGCTGTCCATACTTCAGTCAGTTTGGTTGTCCCACCTGACAGCAGCAACCTCGGCATCCCTCCTAGGCGTGTCGAGACGAAAAATTCTTACAGGTTAGACTTTTCCTAGGGGTGTCGTGAGGCGTCCCAGACGTGGCGTCGGTTGTCGTGGACTATGACACACTACACGAGATAAGAGGATTGATTTTCGCACACGACACTCATTTATTGTTCCCGATCCCCTACGACGGTCGTGTTGGGCTATAATCGTCTGATATCGTGTAAAGGAAGGCGATATGGCGTCCTGATCAGATGTTGAACCACCTCACCACTTTGTCTTTTTGGAGACGAGGCCCAGAATGAGTGTTAAACACTAACTACCAGTCAGATGGGGGTTAATATTAATGTTGTTTTCTAAGTTTACTTGACTCATGCTCATCCATCAGGTGGTAAAAACAGGGAATATGGTCACTTGGTCTGGTGCGCAGGATTGTCTTTTTCCTTTTCTTAGACATGTCCCTGTGGTTTATTCAAGTGTCCATTTTCTTTTCACCGTTCACTCATGTTTGAGTCATTTTCCTTCGCTCCATGTATAATGAGCCGTGTCAATCTAAACACTTTGCCCTTTTGTTGGTTCATAATTAAAGAGGGAACACAATGGACTCGTGGTTGACTCGAAACACAGCCGCTGACATTTTCCAGCTCGTAAGGTGTGACTCACTCTGCTCTTCTTTTCAATGATTTCTATTCACAAGATGTTCTTCCTCAAACTTTTTCTGGTCTGTGTGGAGGGGAGAGGCGGAGGTAGAGGAGGACACAGGATGAAGGATGGAGAGTCTCTCTGTGTGAGGTGTCATGGCTGCTTGTAATGAAGGTCAGAGTAGATAATACTGGAAAATGTCACTGTGGTTCCACGGCGGCCCCTCAGGATCCCTCCTGTGACGGACACAGATGACCTATCGGCAGCAAATACACTACTGTTCAAAAGTCACCTGTTATCTGGATGTTTTTCTCCTTTTCTTCAATAGTAACTCTTTTAACAGATCAAAACTGTATAATTCAGACACCAAATGTATTATTTACATATGAAATAGTTTTGGCCCCAAAAGAAGAAGAATGAAATGATTCAAACTTCCATTTAATCGATGTGCCCACGGTGTTGTTGCATAATGGAGAGTTACGGTTGGAGCTTGAATTTGTTTTCCGATCCAGAAAAGCGTCAGTGACCCTCGATCAACAACATCTATTTGTAAAGAGGACTTTCTACAACCTTGAATGAAAGTCCAATCAGATATATAGAGTAGTCCTCTCCATACTCGCAAACCTTGAGACCTCAAACATAGGGAGGATTTTAAAACCAAAGCGGGAGGGTCTGGGGGTCCTCCCCAGATAAATATGAGTTTCAGAGACTTTGTTTTCTGCATTCCGGTGACTTTTAAAGAATGAAAATAACAAAATAATAAATTCACTGCAACAGCATTTTTTGTTAAATACTTCTCAAGACCTTGAGGAACACCATAGAAAAAGCCATGCTGTGATTTGGTTTCAAAAACTTTTAACATTTGCATGTGATTATCATAAAGTGGGCATGTCTGTAAAGGGGAGACTCGTGGGTACCCATAGAACCCATTTACATTCACTGATCTGGAGGTCAGAGGTCAAGGGACCCCTGTGAAAACGACCATGCCAGTTTTTACTCGCCAAAATTAACTCAATTTATGAGCGTTACTTAGCCTCCTTCCCAACAAGCTAGCATGACATGGTCGGTACCGATGTATTCATCAGGTTTTGTAGTTTCATATTTTTACCTTCACTTCACTGAACCTGCTCCAGCCTAAAGACAGTAAAGTCGGTCTGGATCGCCTGCAATCCCGCTGGTCTCAAGAGTGTTAATTAAAATCCAAAACCTGCTGGACGTAACTAACAACTGTCAGATTAACGTCTGGAGCAAAACGTGGAAATTTTGGGAGTAAAAGTATAAGTTAAAAAGCATAAAGGACCGGGGGTCCGATGTCTTCACACAACCCCACCTACAAGACCACCCACTACAGCAACCTCTTGCATCACAGGCAGGTTGGCACTAAGAAGAGTCCAGAAATAGTAAGAGAGGAAAAAGAGGGAGGGAGAACAGAGAACAGTATCAGTGATAAGAAGAAACAAAGGAGGAGATGATGAGAGAGAGAGATGAGAGAGAGGGTGAGTGAGTGGGAGTCGGGTCTTGTGGAAAGCCCCGCTATAAAAGATTGATGCAGAGAAGTTGGATTGAGTTGCGCCGCAGGGGAGAGGAGAGAGAGAGCATGAGGAGAGGAGAGAGAGAGTGCATGGGGAGAGGAGAGAGAGAGGGGAGGTGGACAGGAGAGAGGGGAGGTGGAGAGAGGAAATCTGGGGGGGAGGAGAGGGGGGAGGTTGGAGAGGAGAGAGGGTAGGTGGGGGAGGAGAGAGGGAAGGTGGGAAGGAGAGAGAGAGCATGGGGAGAGAAGAGAGTGGAGGTGGAGAGGGAAGATAGAGGGAAGGTGGAGGGAGGACAGAGGACAGGTGGGGGGAGGAGAGGTGGAGAGGGGAGAGAAGGGAGAGGGGAGGTGGAGAGGACGAGAGAGGGGAAGTGGAGAGAGGAGAGAGGAGGTGGGGGGGTGAGAGGGAAGGTGGAGAGGGGCAGGGGAGGTGAGAGGTGGAGAGATGAAGACAGATGGATGACAGATGCATCATGTTGGAAGCTGTGAGAGATGGAGAGTTAGTGTGACTGTGTGAAAATAGAAAAGACCATTTCTTCTGGTTCCAAGAGAGTATAGCTCCGAAGTGATGTGAGCTGTTGTTGCTCAGCGTGGTCTGTTGTGGTGTTTCTGCTGGTTTGTGGATTGCTCCAGCGTGGTCTGGGTGGTGTTTCTGCTGGTTATTGTTGCTTCAGTGTGGTCTGGGTGGTGTTTCTGCTGGTTGTGGTTGCTCAGCGTGGTCTGGGTGTGTTTCTGCTGGTTGTGGTTGCTCAGCGTGGTCTGGGTAGGTGTTTCTGATGGTTGTGGTTGCTCAGCGTGGTCTGGGTGGATGTTTCTGGCTGGTTGTGGTGCTCAGCGTGGTCTGGGTGGTGTTTCTGCTGGTTGTGGTTGCTCAGTGTGGTCTGGGTGGTGTTTCTGATGGTGTGGGTTGCTCAGTGTGGTCTGGGGTCAATGTGTGACAGTTGATAGTCGGCTATGCATTTCATCCGTGTGTTCCTATTGCTGAGCTCTTATTGTTGTTACTGAACTCTTCTTCTGGTGTTTTTGTCAGTTACCAAACATGTAACATGAGCGTTACCTCCTCTTTCTTCTTCTTCTTCTTCTTCTTCAGGGTATCTCGGGCTGCCTCCGTCCTGCTCTCTGACCCCTGTTTCCAGCTCCACTCCATCCAGCATCTGTTAGGAGAGGGAGGAGACTCCTCCGTCTCCTCGGCGGCCGTCGCCATCCCCGCCCGTCCGGTAGTCGGGTCCTTGGGGTCGACCGTGGCCCCTGCAATCCCTTCGGCCGCTGGAACCGCGGGCTCTACAGAACGCAAGCACTTCTCCCTGCACGCATGTGAGTGAACTCATCAAAGTATTTTAAACGCCTTCAGTGCACGGTCTGAAATGAACTGTTTCTACTGCCGGCCACTGTGGCATAAATAATCGCCCCTTTCGTATCAGATTTGAGGACGCTGATTGGCTAAATTTAATGTCATGCGTTCATAGCTTGAATCAGCTATTGGATAAGCTGCTACATAGACCCGTCTGCTGGGGGGCGATTTCTCCATCGCCCCAGAGCTGAACTTCAGACATACAGACAGACAGAGGGGAGGCAGACAGGTAGAGGGGAGTCAGACAGGCAGAGGGGAGTCAGACGGACAGAGGGGGGGCAGAGGGGAATCAGACGGGCAGAGGGGAGGCAGACGGGCAGAGGGGAATCAGACAGGCAGAGGGGAGTCAGACAGACAGAGGGGAGTCAGACGGGCAGAGGGGAGTCAGACAGGCAGAGGGGAGTCAGACAGGCAGAGGAGAGTCAGACAGGCAGCGGAGAGTCAGACAGGCAGAGGAGAGTCAGACAGGCAGAGAGGAGTCAGACAGACAGAGGGGAGTCAGACAGGCAGAGGAGAGTCAGACAGGCAGCGGAGAGTCAGACAGGCAGAGGAGAGTCAGACAGGCAGAGAGGAGTCAGACAGACAGAGGGGAGTCAGACAGGCAGAGGGGAGTCAGACAGACAGAGGGGAGTCCGACAGGCATTGGTATTGTGTAGATGGTCTAGACTAGACATTCAGAGGGAGTCAGACATGCAGAGGGGGAGTCAGACAGGACAGAGGGGAGTCAGACCGGCCAGAGGGAAGTCAAGACAGAGCAGAGGAGGTCAGACAGGACAGAGGGGAGTCAGACATTGCAGAGGGAGTGCTCAGACAGGCAGAGGGGGCAGAAGTTCAGACAGACAGAGGGGAGTCAGACAGGCAGAGGGGAGTCAGACAGGCAGAGGAGAGTCAGACAGGCAGAGGGGGAGTCAGACAGCAGAGGGGAGTCAGACAGGCAGAGGGGAGTCAGGGGACGTGCAGTAAAAGCATATATTTTGCACAGATGATTTTCTATCATATTTTACCACATATTACTGGCTGCATTCCATATTTAAAACACACAAATAATTATCATTATTATTTTTAGTAGTAGTATTAGTAGCCGCCCTGTTTAATACCAAACTCCGGGACAATCACAGAAGTTAAAAGTCGATTCAGTATTCTCCTTTAAAAGTGATCAGTCAGAAGTTTGGCTGAGTCGCTGCCTTGGAAACAGGCCCGATATGTTCTTAATGGGATTTAGACTCTGCTTTAATTTTTGTTTGGAGCTGCAGTCTCATTCATCTTGGCCACAGAGCTCTCCTTGTACATGTGAAATGGACATAACAGGGAGCAAGGAACCTTTTTATGCGCAGTCAAGGTTTTCTTCGTTGCTTGTTGTGACTCCATGTTGTAACCTTCAAGCTGACTGTGTGGTGTTTTTTTCAATCAGTCGATGGTTGGAAGTTGACATGTCTCTAGACCTTCCAATTGCCATTCTGTTGCTACGGCAACAGCTTTGGTTCAAGTTTACTTCCTGTCAGCTGCTGTATTAAATACCATTGTAACAGAATGCAAAGGGGCCCATTTACAGTGTTGTTGTCAAGTTTGAAAAGTTCTATAAACATGTCACGGAAAGCAGCGAATCACAGATACAACACCTGTGACCCGCCTGCCGAGGCGATATTCACCTGAACGTTCACCAGTCATTTGCCATCGGAAGCGATTGTTATTTCGCCCCTCGTGGCATTGAGTGGAAGTGAACAGGAGGCAAAGGTTATTCTTGCCCATGTGTGACCGTGCTTACACTCGGGCTCTCAATGATTAAAATATTTTATTGTGATTAATTTGCATTATTGTCCATAGTTAATCGTGATTAATCACAAATATTACGCGCATTTTTTATATTTATATCTTTCAACTAATGCGAGCTCAGACAGCCAGATTAAAGGTCATCTGGAGAATCTAATAAGAGTACACTTGATTTTAAAAAATATCTGACTGAATAACCCAGCCCAGTGTTGCCAACTCTTTTCAATGAAAGGCTTCTCCAAAAGTAGTTCAATCTGGCAAGAAAGTCTCCAAGTCTGCAACACCGATAGTCCGTCGGTTCACGCTTCCCTCAGAGGCCACTCCCCCAAATGATCATTATTGAACGTCAACAACCAAAGTGGCTGTTGTTCAGCACCAGTCACACAGCAGTTCGTGACATAGTCACAAAATGTAATGTATTGTTTTGTGTACATAGACAACATTTTTTTCGTGATGGTCAGCACGAAATCAGTTCGTATGTAATCCACGTAATTGTGAAACCGGGAAGTATAGAGAGTGTGCTGAACATCGCGTAGGGAGGAGGTTGGAGTGGATGTGGGGGTCAAAAACACAGGACTTTCCAGGAGAGCCGGTGTTCGTGTCCCTGTGGTGAAACCAGAACATACTTAAGTTACATTACCTGTCCAGGAAGGTTTTAATTTTTTTTTTAACCCAAACTGCGAGCTTTCATAAACCTAGACTAACTAATTTTCGTCACGTAACTTCCGCACGTTAAGTTTACACCCCCTTCTGGTGTTATTTTAACCCAAAACCACCATCTTTTACTAAGCGTAACGAAGTAGTTTTGTTGCATAAGCCTAACCAAGTGATCGTATTCCTAAACCTAACGGAGTAAGTAGTTTTATTTTGAAAAAAACATGGAGCGGAAATTGACACGTACGTCTCGTGTTGCTGGACATTCGTAGAAAAACGCACAAAAAATACGTCGTTGAAAGTCGTGCTGAGCGTCACAAAATTAAAAAGGAAATTTGTGTCTATGTACACCAATCAAATAGATTACATTTTGTGATTATTTGACAAACTGCAGTGAGACTGTGTACTTACAGTTAGCTAGCAGCTAGCAGCTTGTGGCAGACTGGTGACGCCCAATGAGTGTCTGCCTGCCTGGAGCAACACTTCCAACCATACCTGATCACTTTCAGCTCAGACTGAACAGACAGACTCTTACGACAGGTCTGAAGCACTCGTTCACATCGGTATAAATTCTCTTAAATCACTCTGACGTGACACTAAAGAAGAAATCTGTTCCGACAGATCTGACCAAGATATGATTGGTTTTATATAGATATATTTATAGAGATATAATTTGAGTTTGGTGAGAGGAGTTGTAGACAGACTGACAGATGGAGGGAAACACAGACACATGCATCAACTGACTGTTGTTTTATGTACAAATATGCAGACGTGCAGAAGACAGATGAGATACAATGATTTTGTCACTCTGCAGACACATAACTGGATTTCTTTCTGCTGTTTTATCACCGTTGAATAATAGAAAATGATGACGAGCGGCGTGATTTCTGAAGCGACTCGCAGCATCAGAATATTGATGTTGTCTGTCAGTGTCTGTTGGTGTTGATAACACACAGAACACAGCCAAATAGCAAAAGGCCCCGGTGCCCTGAGTTGAGCCGTCGCCATGGTGGATGTCCCGATCACCACGGGCATCCTCCAGTCGTTGCCGTGGGAACGCAAGCCGTTTCCATGACCACCTTGGGTTGCATCCTCTGGAGGATTTGCTCTGTCTGTGGAGGTCATTCTGGACCCCCGCCCGCCGTGTAGCATTTATGAACACTACATAAACATGTAATACATGCTTTATAACACTTAATGTCACTTAATGTTTATCAATGTAAAGTATTTTGCAGTGGTGAAAAAGTACCTTTACTGCTGATTTTTAGATATAATTTGAAGATTAATTAAGTTTTATAACATTTATATCCAGCACAAAAAGGGTGAAAAAAACATATACAAACAAATGAGTAGGCAGGAAACCTAACAGTTATTAATAAAAGAAAGGCAATTATTGGTTTCAATATGCAGTGGGCATTGGCGCATGCAAATACATTACATATGTGCTGTATCAAAACCATCAGAATCTTGATAGGTTGGTTCTCACTCCGGACATATACCCCACTAACGCTGTCACATTGTTCTTTAATCATTTCATTCTTCCAGTTCAGATCTTCATCAGCATCTTTCCACATCTAACTATTTCCATAATTTGTTCCTTCCATATTTCCAGTACAGGTGTATTAGGCTCTTTCCAACATCTTAGAATCAGCTGAGCACAGGTTATAAGCCCGCTCTTAATACTCTAATGCAAATGTAATTACATTTGGATACATTTTGAACAGATTAAAATGTGCAATTAATTTGCAATTAATCATTTTTAAATATTTGAAATCGATTGACAGCCCATGGTTGAACCAGGAACGAAAAACAATTCAGGACTGAAGTGAAATAGAATCAGACAATTACAACTGTACAAATTAAAATGGAAATAAAACAATAAAACCAATACATTTAAAGATAAGATATGTTGGAATAAAATGATGAGCTCGAATTAATAAAAAATATGTTGTTTTTTTCTACCTGCTGCACGTGAACGTCCTCCAGGTTAACTATCAGTGTTATCAGTGAGCGATGCTTAGGTGAAACCGGTCCATACTGTTCCAAGTATGTGTCAATAAAATAAATTAACTTAATATTAGGGCTGTTAATCGATTAAAAATATTTAATCGCAAATTATCACACATTTTCATCTGTTCAAAATGAACCTTAAAGGGAGATTTGTCAACATGGGAGTGGACAAATATGCCGCTTTATGCAAATGTATGTATAGTGTTTATTATTGTAAATCAATTAAACAACACAAACACAATGACAGATATTGTCCAGAACCACTGCATGTGATTATCATAAAGTGGGCATGTCTGTAAGAGGAGACTCGTGGGTACCCATGGAACCCATTTACATTCACATATCTGGAGGTCAGAGGTCAAGAGACCCCTTTGGAAATGGACATGAGAGTTTTTCCTCGACAACATTTAACTCCAAGTTTGTAGCGTTATTTAACCTCCTTCGCGACAAGCTAGTATGACCTGGTCGGTTACCGATGGATTCATCAGGTTTTCCAGTTTCATGTGAGCATAGTATATGAGTATCTTTAAAACTGAGCTACAACCTAAAAAATCATTGCAAATGTTGCGTTAATGTGTTAAAGAAATGAGTGTGAATTAGTTTTTTTAATATAATATTTCAGCTTGTGACATTAGTCCTTGTTGTTTCTGACTATGGCGGTTCCTTTGTTAGGAGGAGGCCGTTTCTAGGCGGTGCATTCAAGAACAGTTCCCATTATGTATTCTCTTTCCTGATCGGTGTTTCTGCCTCACCTGTGTGTATAACATTTGCCATTACTGCTAGAGTGATGACACTGATGAGGGCTTCTAGCTGAAGAACATTCTTTTTTTTGCCCACGATAAACTAAAAAAAAACAACCTTTCCATCTGAGCGTGCCGGTGCTTTGTTTCTTCTGTCCTTGCCACTATACCGTGCAACCGATACTGTTCAAGCTTTGGAGCCATGCTTGCTGATGCCTTCCGTTAACGTTTTGTTCCCGCTCACAGACAATGACCAAACATCTTTCAGATTAAAATCTGTGTCAGGTCGAAGCATGATGTGTGTGACATACGTCTGTCCTTTGGTTCTGTGAAGAAAGCCTGATTCTGCTCTGTGACATAATGTAAGAATAATGAGGTCGACACAGGAAGGAGTCCTTCCATTATTTTCTTATTTTCAAGGACTTGTTGGTTTGTGTGTGTACGCGTGTGCATGTGTGGGTGTACTGTCCTTTGTTTTAATGTGTGTGTCTGTGTGTGTGTGTGTGTGTGTGTGTGTGTGTGTGTGTTAGTGGAATCACTCAAATTCCTGCAGCCCCGAATGTATAATGGATGAGATTCTGTGGTGTAGCAGAAGCACAGCATTTCCTTTAGAAGCTGAAGAGACAGAGAGGCAAAGATCGAAAAAAAGAGAATGATACTCTCTCTCTCTCATTAAAAGCCAGCAGTTTTTATTTTCCTACAGAGAATTCAGATGGTTTATTTACCCGAATAAAAGCTACAAATCAAGAAACTGGAATTCATCGTAGAGGATGTGGTTCATTTATTGGCTGTCAGCTCTCGTCTTCAGGGATGAAGAGTAAAGCTGATTTGTCATTTTTGTTCTGTGTGGCTGTTTTTTGGAGTACATTTACTCCAGTACTGTTCTTAAGTACCATTTTGAGGTACTTGTACCTCACTTGAGTATTTCCATTTGATGCATCTTTGTACTCTACTAACTTTCTGAGTAAACTATTGTACCTTTCACTCCACTATATTTCTTTGATATAGGTATAGTGAATCGTTTTTGGATTAAAATTGTACATAAAGACACATATACGTTTTTAGAATCTAGTAGTTCTGAACTTTGCTACCATGCCAAAGTTTTAAAGACAGTAAATTAATCTAAAAAAGATAAATATTTATAAGAGACCTACCAATGGCTAATAACAGTGTATATCCTCATCCTCCTCACAATGAGCCAGAGGTGTAAATGAGTAGGAGTTGGTGTTAATGAATGGACGTCTGTAGCGTGGGAAAACAGATGACCTTATACAGAAACAGTCACTGTGTCCTGCACACACATTGTTCTCTAACAATACACGTGTAAAAAGAAAACATGTGGTGAAGTGTGAGAGATGGTAATGTATTTACTGCCAAAAGAGACTCTTTTTGTGTGTCAGACAGCGAGCCATGCTGTGCTCTCTGATGCTGGACTGTAATAAGAATCTGTTGGGCCGATTGGCCAGATGTTTTTGGGCAGATGTTTTTGTGGGTTGGTAGGTACAGTACAATACCATTACGGCTCCAGTGTATTTATAAAGTCTGACCAGCAGCCCTCAGCGACTGACCTGTATGCTGCCTGTACAGTTAGTACTTAAATGATATTAAATCGTAATAAATACGATAGGATATATTTACAAAAAGGTATTTAAAGTGCAGTACAACACCCTACCAGGATGGAGATCCCCAAGGATACCATCCGGCGACTCATCGGAGTACGCCACGACGCTGTCAGAGTGCATACAGGCACGCGGGGGGGGCCGTACACACTACTGGGTGACATTAGGGAATGCCGTGATGCAATTCCAGCAAGTTGATCAGAATGTGATTTACATTTTTTACTTAGATTTTGGGTGTGATTTTGATCCAGCCCTCCATGGGTTGAAGATTTTGGTTCATTGACCGTTGTTACGTAATTTTGTTCTCAACAAATTATACAACGTACATCAGTAAAGATTTCACACTTGAATAATTTGTTCATCAAGATTTGATGTGTGATTTAAGTGTTCCCTTAATTTTGTTGAGCAGAACACATATACATATACATATACTGTATATATATATATATATATATATATATACACATATACATATACATACATATATATATGTATGTATATGTATATATAAATTGCAACAAATCTTTGCAATTTTTATAGGCTCTTGCAATTCTATTGCAAAAAAACGACTAAAAACATCGCAACATGCATTGCAATTTTTTAGAAAAGCTGCTGCAAAATCAGGCATTTTAGGCCAACAATCCCCCAAAAAAGCCTGCAAAATCCTGTATAGACTGATATATAACTATTATAGATAATAGTGATGGATTGACCAACCCATTCTCACTCCCAACCCGTCAAATACTGGTAAGTACCCCTCGGCATCGGAAACCGACGCACGGAGGCACCCCTTATCGACAGTACGTGATGAACCGGGCTTTCAACTAACTCCAATGTAAACCCACCCGCAGCGTCGGGAGCAAGTGACATAGTATTAATAGCTTGAGAGTCTGCTCAGGGAGGGAAGGGTAGTGGACGGGTCAAACAAACACAAGACTTTCAACCAGGAGACCGGTGCTCACGTCCCGTGTGAAACCAAAAGTAACGTTGACTTATTTTGTCACGTCAGTCCTTAGTCACGTGACTCGTTTTTATCGTGAGTCTTGTGAGTTGCTGGTCAGCGAAGTTAACGTTAACCACGACCGTTTCCTGACCCTACCTAAGTGGTTGTGTTGCCTAACTTCCTGTGAAAACGGAAGTTTATTTTGAAAGGACACTGCATGTAACAAGCGTATATTGACACGCTGTCCGTCCAAAATTAACTCAAGAGGGGTACCCCGTGCGTTGGTCTCTGATGCTGAGGGGCACTGACCAAGCAGCGGTGTTTGACGAGTTGGGGGTGAGAACGTGTTGGATCGAAGTCTATAACAACATTATCATCATTCAGTTCAAATCTTTGAGGCAGCGGTAGAACATTACAGTATCAATACTGAGGTGTTACTTCTGTATCTACTGTACAACATATCTTTTAGCAACATATATCATAAACAGGTCTTTTATGTGGTGGTTCTGTTTTAGATCAATTGATATTTAGACTACAGTGTACACAATTAAATACCATGTTGACTCAAAGAGTTGTGACGACTGCAAGTATCGCAAACCTGAGCTAATAGAGAGTTAATATCCTTTCTGTGCTGCCCTCAATGATCTTCATATTCCCTCCATCAGTTTATATATTTTTGCAGAAGTTTTTGGAGGTTTATTGAAGCTCAGAAACAACTCTCAGAGTTCTCTGAGTATTCAGAGAGACTGCAGTGAAGTGAAATTATCCTCAATAAATTCCCTTCTTGAGATTGAAAACATGAAATAGTTGATACTGCAGACAGAGCGCAGGGCACATTAACACACTGCTGAGCGGGTGTCGGTCTGATAAAACGAAGGCTTTGTTGAGTGTTGTTACCTGCCTGCTGGCTTTGAGCCCTCCACAGGGAAATATGTATGTAGAGCTCTGATCCATCACTGCAAACGGCTGCCCTCTGAGCTCCTCACACTTCTATTCAGAAAGTAGGTTTCTTTACTACGTTTGATAAAATCCTGTCTTTTGACTCACAGCAGCGCTTTTAGTTTGTTTTCTGCGTCCGCCGTCCATCGTTGAGGTTGGGCATGTAAATTTTATCAAAATAGAAATATGGTCAGATCTTTCAAATTTTCTTTCAAAGTGAAGTGTTGGTATCTACGGAGAAGAGCTCGTCTTCCTCTCCGGCACGCCTTGCGCGAATGAACACAAACGATACCGGCGGTCCAACTCGCTCGGTATCTTTAAAGCAGTTACAGTATATGTACACCTGCTTGCATTTTGTTAAGCCACCATTTGTTTAAAGTGTATTTTATTCTCCAGATTGACTTTGTCCTCACTTCTCAGTAATGTTCTCTGATTCTGCTTTTGCTTAATAGCTCTCAGTCATTGGCAAATACCAAGAAGAAGATTTCTGTAAATTCAGAAAGGTTTTTCCTGGCTTTAAGAGAAGAGAGACTCTCTCTGTCCATTCTTCTTTTCAGTCTTTTATTATGTGTTTCTTGCTACGAATGCTTTCAGTTTACAGTGTAACGGTACTTATTTCCCTCCGTTTAGTCTGGTTTTATCCACGTACGTGTCTCCCTCTGTCTGTTTTTGTCTCCCCCACAGTAATCCTCCGAATATCATGTGTAGCGATTGTAACCTCTCACTGCAGATCAACATGGCAGCTGTCCAACAAGCCAATATTACAGCCTAGCCCGGGGTGCTACCACTCCCACACTGAAAGAAGATCTGTCTGATTGCAGGAGGGATGGGGGGCTTATAAGGGGAGAAAATGGAAAGGCAAATCGAAAGCCATCAAGTGAGAGGGTGAATGTGGAGAGAAAGAGAGGAGGAAGACTGTAACAGAAGAACAAAAGCTCTGACAGCGTGTTTCTATTCACCTCCTAGTGAATTATCACTGATGAACACATGAAAAGAGAGTGATGGTAAATATCATTCATCATGACCAAATGTTGCTATCTGATCTGAGAGCATTAAGAAAAAAGTCACAAGAGGACTGAATTAAGAATAAAAGAAAAAAGACGGCTAAAAGTAAAGAAACCCCATCACACTATATTTGTTTACGTGTAGTCAAACTCTTTCCATCAAAAGTACGCTGAATGATCTACTGGCAACTCCTGTTTGCAGTGTAGCCATTAAGGATGATAATTAAGTTGTTTTTCTATCCGATTACTGACCCTCGTTAACCGATTATTAACCGTTAACCGATTAGTGCGTCGCATGCAGCGGTGCGCCAGACTTGAATGTAATAATTTGCTTTTGAAATGCGCAGTTCCTTAACTACCCGATTTCCCAGCCCTCTAAATAGTTTTTAGGAAGGTCTTTAGGGCGTAACTTCATGCATTTGAAGCATTTAATCCATCCCATCAGTAAAAACAGGATTCTACAATCAGGAACATGGAAGACTACTGCCCAACGACAAAGAGTGGAAAACACATCAGACGATGATTAGAGAAGGGATGGGATGCCCCAGGATTCATTGCAGGAGCGTTGCATCATGTGTGAGATAATTGGTGGGGATAAACAGGCCTATAGTTAGTTGAGAGGATGAGCAGCTGTGTGCTTCACTGGACGGCTGACATCATGCACACAGTCTGTGTCACATGGTGCTCACCGCCTCTCTTTATCAAACCGTCTTCATCACACTTGTGCAGCTTTAGAGACTGACTCTCTGATGTATAAAACTTCAATATACAGTAGTGTGCAAAAATGTGACCAGTATGATGAAAGTACATTGACTCAAGTACTGTACTTGTATACAATTTTTCAATATACAATTTCCATATAATTTGTTTTTCATACAATATAATATAGTATATAAGGTAGTTAGAATTAGCTTCACTTTGACCATATACACCATTAAAGTATCCCTTACATATTAATTAGGGATGCACTGATACCGATACTAGTATCAGGTATCGGGTCCGATACTGTGCTCATGTACTCGTACTTGCAAAACGGCTCCGATACAACGGCACCGATACCACTTTACGGCAGCGTGACGTTAACCTCGCGTCACCATTTTTCGGGTCCTATCGCACGCGCTCACGCTCCACCTCCCCGACGGTTCGGGCGAGACGGTACCCCAGCCTGCCGTGTGGCGCTCACACCCTCCAGCTGGCTGTTAACGAGGGTCTTTTGGCACAGAGAAGTACTCGTATCGGTACTCGGTATCGGAGAGTACCCAAATGTAAGTACTTGTACTCGCTCTGAAAAAAAGTGGTATCGGTGCATCCCTAATATTAAAACATCTATATTAGGGCTGTCAAAGTTAACGCCATAATAACGCTTTAAACGCAAATTTGTTTTAACGCCACTAATTTCTTTAACGCATTAACGCAACCGATCTTTCGGAGGTTGTAGCGGCTCAGTTTTAAAGCTAGAGTGAAGACCATCATGTAAGTTTCGCTGGCATTTTTCTCTTAAACATCTTTAATTATAAGTACAGCTAATTCTTTTTTCAATTTCATGCATTAAAACGTTGGCATGTGGCAAAGTGCAGAACTATTTGATTCTAAAAGTGTTCTTAAATGAGGCCCAATGTGTTGTATTTTATAAACATTTTGTGTCTCTTTATGTACAACCATTAACTACACCTATATGAAAGAAATGTACTGGAGTAAAAGGTACAATATTTTCTAGGGCTGTCAAAGTTAACACGATAGCGGCTCCGTTTTAAAGATAGAGTGAAGATACTGGTATCATATGAAACTAGTAAACCTGAATGAATCCATCGGTACCAACTATGTCATACTAGCTTGAAATGAAGGAGGTTAAATAACGCTCCAAACTTGCGCTAAATGTTGGCGAGGAAAAACTGTCACGTCCATTGTCAAAGGGGTCCCTTGACCTCTGAACTCCAGATATGTGAATGTTATTGGGTTCTCTGGGTACCCACGAGTCTCCCCTTTACAGACATGCCCACTTTATGATAATCACATGCAGTTTGGGGCAAGTCATAGTCAAGTCAGCACACTGACACACTGACAGCTGTTGTTGCCTGTTGGGCTGCAGTTTGCCATGTTATGATCTGAGCATATTGTTTATACTAAATGCAGTACTACATGCAGTGGTTCTGGACAATATCTGTCATTGTTTTGTGTTGTTAATTGATTTACAATAATAAATATATACATATATTTGCATAAAGCAAGAATATTTGCCCACTCCCATGTTGATAAGAGGATTAAATACTTGAAAAAGGACTTGACAATCTTTTTTAATTTGCGATCAATTGCGACTAACTATGGACAATCATGCGATTAATCACGATTAAATATTCAATCGATTGACAGCCTTAGTTTAAAGGAATGACATATGTCATGAAAACAGTGTAACGAATAAGAAGAAACAATAAGGTTGGTTAATTTCTCCCAAAACCATATTCACCATCTAAGTTTAGCCTTTTAGCATGCTAAACATTAGCTAATTATCAGTAAACACAGCTGAGGCTGATCAGAATGTCATTAGTTCTGCAGGTATTTGGTCAGAAACCAAAGTGTTGGACACATTAAAAATGTTGAGCTGATGATGGCGCTGGAGGAAAAGACAGTTGTTCCAGCTCCCTGCCTTCAATCAGAGAGGTTGAGTGGGTCCTTGTGACTACATCACTGAGCTCAGTGGGAAACAGGCCATGACCCCTCCACGTCCTCTGTTCCTGCTTCGTCCATTGAGGGCTCAAAGTGGGCTCTTTATCCTGGTCATTCCACTTCCTGTCCTCATACCAGCTTGAGGTTAGCATATCTATTGAAATGTGGTGGGACAAAGACTAAGTGGTTGTTCTGTGCTCTCCAGTTTGATTGCAGCTGTAGGAAATGCTCTCATACTACAGTGATGCTGTTCTGAACACAATCATATATTTTACTGAAATAAATAACGATATTTGGATTATTTGCGTTGTTTTGTGTAATTGGAGAGCAGGGACATACTTTTTTTCACCTCCTGTCTTTGTGGTTTATATTTGGTGCTTCAGATGAAACAGGATCTCAGAGTGTTTCCCAGATGTCATCATTTGCAGACTCTGTGTCTTACACTGATCCTGTATCAACCCTCAGATTATTTTACCAAGGAACGATCGCAGCAGCACACACATCAGTTCAGATCAGTTTGTCCGATACGGATCACACCTGCCTGTTTTATTGGTTTAGTCATGTTTATTGGAGTTTTATTTGGAAAGTAAAAATGGACTTAATATGCATATCAGCTCACACAGTATGGAGTGTCTTTTAGGATTATTTGTAATGACATCTTTATTACAGAATACCATTTTCCCCCCAAAAACACATTTTAGAAATTCATACAGACATATTTGTTAACTCACAGTGCAGAGACTGTGGCTAATAAACCAACCAGGTAATTAAAAAAGACCCATAATGAGAATAGAAATAATACAATAAACAACAACATAACGCAGACTGGCCAATCACAGCGTAGCAGCGGTCAGCTCTGATCAGCGTCCGACAGCGATAGAGTGCTCCAGGGATGACGTATTTTTATAGGCCAACCAGGAAGTTAGCATCGCCCTGGTTCCCTCCACTAACAACCAATGGGATTGTTCCATTGGGTTTTGGATTATTACAGAAAATCAGCTCTGTGGCAAACACACGTTTATGATATTTACAAGTGTTGTTCAGCAAGATAATCTTCACGAATGAACACCACTTTATGATTTTTGAAGTGTGAATGCAGTCGCCAGAAGTAAAAGCTAACGTTAGGCTATAAAGGAACTACTTCACGGTCGCATGAGCACGAGTATAAACACAACGAGGCTGTAAATGAGGATGAGTCAGCGTGATGACGTTTAGTAGTCTCATTTAGCCACTTGTTAGAAACCGCCTTTTTTAAGACACGTAAAGACTTCAAAATTCCCAAGTGGGATATTTATTGATGTATTTTATGTCGTAGAACAAAATGTTAAAATCTCTTAAGTTTGTGTTAACCACAGACCTTAAATCGGGCATCTAACTAAAGACCCATTCAAATAACCCATTGACTTCCAGACGAGGGAACCGGAAGTGCTAAAATGCTAACTCATTTCCGGGTTTTAGAACTCCTTCCTGTAGCCCTCCATACAGCTGTGCTCCATACACTCTCATGCAATCATTTCAGATACTCTTCATTTTCAGGCTGGTTTAGTGGATTCCGAGCTAGTCAAATCAATTTTATTTGTATAGCCCAAAATCACAAATCACAAATTAGCCTCAGGGGGCTTTACAATCTGTACAGGATACGACACCCTCTGTCCTTTACAGTACGACCCTCTCATCGGATAAGGAAAAACTTAACCAAAAAAAAAACTTTTAACAGGAAGAAAAGAAAAAGTGGAAGAAACCTCAGGAAGAGCAACAGAGGAGGGATCCCCCTTCCAGAATGGACAGACGTGCAATAGATGTCGTGTGTACAGAGTAACAACATAATGAAAATGCAACATAGACAATCCATATGACAAAGAATAACACATATAATGTGAATATATGTGAGAAGGTGGATCCAGGAGGATGTCAAGCAGCTTCCAGGCGTCGCCAAACAGATAGAGCGAGAGCAACACTACCTCCACTCCAGGCCAGATAGGTAGAGCCAGAGCAACACAACCTCCTCTCCACGCCAGATAGATAGAGCCCGAGCAACACAACCTCCTGTCGACGCCAAACAGATAGAGCCAGAGCAACACAACCTCCTCTTCACGCCAAAACAGGTAGAGCCAGAGCAACACGACCTCCTCCCCATGCTAGATAGATAGAGCGAGAGCAACACTACCTCCACTCCAGGCCAGATAGGTAGAGCCAGAGCAACACAACCTCCTCTCCATGCCAGATAGCCAGAGCCCCAGCAACACAACCTCCTCTCCACGCCAGATAGATAGAGCCAGAGCAACACAACCTCCTCTCCACCATGGAACCTTGAGAGAGGACCAGATTTAACGTAGAGAACATGTAGTGATTGTGTTGGAGCTGCTTTTAGCAGATGAGTGTTTGTAACGTGGGGAAGTGACCCTGATTGGCTCCACCCATCCAGTCCTCAAAAACAGGTCCAACACCTGCTGAGAAATAATCACATGAAAACTACTGACAGAGCATGTTGACTTGGAGATGCTCTGCTTTATATTAACAGGCATGTGTCTGTGTGTTTCCCCACCAACAGACACCGACTACATCAGCGAGGAGGAGAAACAGAAGGTGGAGCTGATGTTAACGTTTCTCACCGAAGAATCCAAACAGGCTGCGGCCAGCACAGCTGTGAGTACAAAACACCAGCACACCCTCCATCACTGAGTCCCGCTCCACTGTTGTCCTGTGTTGTGACTCTCATGCAGCAGCGGTGCCTCATTACTCTGTTTGTTGTATCCTGAAATGTGTTTACTGCAGCAGCAGACGCAGCCTGTGTTTTGATGTCCTGGCAGAAATATAATAGCTGGTGTTTCAGGTTCTGTTATTGAGGTTGAGATTGCCAGTTAGTCAGTTTGGAGGCAAAAGTAAATAAAAATCCCCAGCACATCATCTTATCACGAAGGAGCTTCAGGGCTGAGTACTGAGGTGACTCAGAGAAACTGATATTGTGGAGAGCAATAACTAGAGACATGGGGGGAGTTAACCCTTGTGTTGTGTTCGTTCCGTGTTTGAACTGTTCACCAAGCAAACATAAAACATCATCATCAGATGATGTGTGACATCTTTTAACCAACTTCCTCATTAGTCATGATGACTAACAAGCTCTGCACTTATTTTGGAGTTTCTGGTGTCTGAAATAACACCGCTGATTTTTCAGTAAAAGAAGAAGAACGTTCTAGTGCTGGGACGATTCACCTCCCGATTCAGTACTGTCACGATACATTTGATTTAAAACTAGACCGTGGGAAACTTTTACTTTGGAAAATATCTAAATGAATACAGTGAAATATTTCATGATGATTGTGATTTTCAGCATGTCAGAGATCCTGAAGTCAAATATTTCATCATTGTCAGGACTTATTTATTACTTTTTTTTCCAGTAACCCAAAAATTAAAGACATTTCCCTCACAAATTAGTGGTATTATATACTATATTAAGTATTTGTTAGTGATTACACAATGATTTGTAAACCTTTAATAAATCGTTTGTAAAACATCTATAAACATTACATAGATAGATGGACCAGAAACCATTTATTAACCATTGACAAAGTATTAACTATCTAAATAATGTTTATAGATGCTTTACAAAGTATTTATTAACCATTTCACAAGGTATTATAATCATCAGTTGCAACTTTATAATAACCATCCAAATGATGTTTATGTACAGTTTACAAACCAGTTATTAACCATTAACAAAGTGTTACAAATATCTATCTATATAATGTTTATATATGTTTTACAAACCATTTCTTCAAAGTTTACACATAATATATTTATCATTAACAAATACTTGTTTTTTTTATATACATATATATATGTATATATATATAACATTTTATAATGTGTTCAACAATAAATTGTTCAAATAAAATCAATTAAATAACATAAATTATAGCATTAATAATACTTAGTAAATATTGTTATCATTTTGTTTTTGTTAACAGTAAAATAACTATTAACTAAGTTGAATTAACTATCAATTTACCAATCATAAATTATGGTTATTATAAAGTGTTGCATGAGTTTGTACAAACTGATCCTGTTGCCCTTGAGGGTGAAACTGGTCAAGAGAAAAGCATTTCCTCCTCCGCAGTGGAAACGTGATCCTTTCCTCTGCCCTTTAGACTCCACCACAGAGAGACTGACCGGAGAAAGGATTTATTATTGATAAGTGAAGGAGGAGGAAAAAAAGAGAAGGAGCGAGGGAGGAGATAGAGGGGGGAAAGAAAGTTGCACAAACCTCTTTTTTTGCTACGTCATGCTTCCGGTAGATCAAACATCTTTAACAGTATTGTTAGAGTTCCTGTGGTAGACAGCAGCTTGTGTTCAGGTTGAGGAGAAGCTGTCGATGTGGAGAAGGGATGAGAGAGAGCAGAGGAAACAGTCAGATAGTCAGTGAGGCCAGAGCCTGAGGTAGATTTCCACAAAGCCACTAATGGTTCTCTGCTCTCTGCTCTCACTTGGCTCGAAGTAGGAAATCACTTTCTCTCTAATGTCGGGTTTCTGCACATGATTGGAAAGTATTCTCAAGTCCACTCACTCTGACTAACAAATGGTATCTACTGTAGCCGTGAGGCAGCAGTCATTTCTCCCTGCAGACAGGCTGGGGAGGTTAAACTAAACATGTTCTTCACTCTATCTTCTCTGGGTTTAATAAACAGTAAAGATAGAAGTCTGATTACATTCTGGAAGATGACTGTGCTCTTAAATTCAATTCAATTCAATTCAATTTATTTTTATATAGCGTCAAATCATAACAGAAGTTATCTCGAGACGCTTTTTATATAGAGTAGGTCTTAGACCGTACACCATAGTTTAGAGACCCAACGAGAGAGAGAGAGAGAGAGAGAGGAGATGCACAGCAACCACAATAATAGCACAGCAGCTGTAAGAACTAATACAAGTAGGACTAATAACAAAAATCAATAGCAGTGGATGTAAAAGAGTGATAATACAACTATCTGAATTAATAGCTGTAATAATAATAGAAATATAACTAATACTAATAATAATAAAAAGGCTGATAATAATGATGGAAGCATTGGGTGTCAAGCAGGCAGCAGACGCGGCAGCAGGTGTAACACCGATCCATGGATACCTGCGAGACGAGAAAGCACAAAGACTCCGGGGAAGAAATCGAGTTAACATGTATGAATGGGACATGAATATATACAGAAGGAGAAAGGAGAGAGGAGCTCAGTGTGTCATAGGAAGTCCCCGGCAGTCTAGGCCTTTAGCAGCAGAACTAGGGGCTGGTCCAAGGCAGCCTGAGCCAGACTTGGGCCAGCCTTAACTATAAGCATTATCAAAGACGGAAGTCTTAAGCCTACTAACTTAAAGAGTGTAACATACAGTCAATAAATATCGCTCACCTTTGCCACAGAAAATTAAACAATTGTTGTGTGTGTTTCTATGTAGCGGTTTATAGAACAGTGGAATAAAGAACTCTTTCACACAACGCTGTGAAGAATAGACAAAGTTCAAACCAGAGATAGCTGCACACTGACCTGCAGTGTTTTTCCAATCAGGCATCACTTTGATGAAGTGATACACATAAAGTTACGCCTAGGGCTGTCCCAGCGAAGGCATGTCTCCCGCTGTCACAATGATCGGCTCAACAGTGCGATATGTGATATTATTTCTTTTTTTTTTTTTTTGCAAATTACTTCATTCATCCTGATTTTTGTGCTTTATAAATAAGCTTTATTGTTAGGCTATTATTATGGTGCCTTCAAATGGGGAGGTGTTTACTGTGTTCAGAAGATGAGTCCATATGAACAAGCCCCCCCCCCCCCCCCGCTTGTATTCACAAGCTTTCAAGCTGAAAGTTTCTGAAAGCTCTGAGTTCACGAGTTGTGCCGTGTTTGTTGCCGTTGTCAGAAATGGTGGAGGCCATGGAAGTTCATTTTTCGGTGCATGAGTTATATTTAATATATTGTAAATTAAGTCGTATATTGTTTTTTTTCGTAATTGCATGATATGTCTGAGGAAAATGTTGATGTACCCAACGGCCTCATTTTTCTCCTGTGTCATTATGCCTTTCCATTTACTGCATTATGTTACCCGCTTGCTAGCTTGTTAAATTGTTATCCTCTGTGGCTTTTAGACGCCGATAGCATCGTTAAAGTTGCCGTTGCTTAGCAGCGGTGTTCTAACAACTTAACCACTTGAACACCAAGCATATCATGTACATGACTTCACATGTTGTAAACACAAGCTCACGAGTTTCCTTTGAAGGCACCATGAGGTATTATTGTTGCTTTTTAAATGACAAAGATGACAGTTTTAAAGTTATATGTTTGGGGTGATTTTTAAGTATTTTTATTGATAGGACAATGGATAGAGTGTTGAAAGGGGGAGAGAGAGAAATGACATGCGGACACAGGCCGGATTCGAACCCTGGTCCACCGCTGCTAAGTCTGAGCCTTGGCAATACATGGGCGCTCGCTCTACCGACTGAGCTAACCAGCCACCCTAAAGATGACAGTTTTAAAACAATTTAAATACTTGTTTATCGTTAAACGCAGAACACAGAAGGGCAACAAAGCGCAGCATTTTTTTCAACTGAGACTCTTTGGTTGCGTCTGGTTGCTACGATACAGAATATCTGCAGAAGTAAAAATGTCTCACGGGAAGGCGTATAAATACCACGACATTACACGGACATTCCCCCTGTCATGATTACGCATTTTAGCCTTTTCGCGTGTCATTTGTACGCCACGCAAACATACGAAGTTTAGGCAAGAAAACCACTAACTTGGGTTCAGGTAAGAAAACCACTTAGTTAGGGTAAGGGAAAACGTTAGGCTTGAAATAAGTAAACTAAGTCAAATACGCAAACAACTACGGAAAACACGTCCAAATGTCAACAAAAGACGTGGCAAACGTCATTAGCGTAACTTACGAAACAAAAACACTGGTCAACACCGGTCTCCTGGTTAAAGTCCTGTGTTTGTTGGACCCCCCCACCATCAGTGGTCTTTCTTGCTTGTCAAACTACGTCACTAACTCTTACCGTAGCATTTATTTGCGGATGCGTTTATATTGTAGTCAGTACAGAATACATGGCATACAAAAGACACACGGAAATTAAGAAAGGCGTATTTATTGCACGCTAAATGCCTTGCATGTTATTGTGGCGATTATACAAATTTTCGTGTGAACGGGCTGATGAGGAAGGAAATGCACTCAGCATTATTGTTAGAGCTCAAGCTTACACACCATTAGATAACATAACTTTTGTTTGTTTACAAGAAATGTCCACAGGGAGTGTCAGTGTTCATTTTTATATCTGGAAGTCAGAGAACATCTTGTGTAAAAGACAGAGGGACGGGACCGGGGCTGGTCCCGGTACAGTTTGTGATTCCCGATGCCGTCTTCAGCTGCCGGTTTGTTGTTGAATTTAATCATTAGACTGTTTGAAAAGCTGCCGGGTGTCTGAACGCTCTTTTCTCTGAATGTTTCCATAGACAACACTCCACAGGTTCAGAAATTCATCAACACACCAAGGACGACGCTCTCTCGTCTGCTTATGTTTGCCAAGACAACAGCTCGGGATGTCAGGGCAACCAGATCCACGGCGGTAGAGCTCTAATGATTTTCCTCTAAATGGAAGCGAGGCAGGAGAAAGAGAGAATGAACAAAGAAACAGGAGGAGACACGAGTGTGTGCATGTGTGTGGTTTGTGTTGTAGAGCAGCAGCGAGCTGGTGTCTGATGACCTTTCTGTTAAATCTGCTGAGCTTTACAGCTGAGAGCTGCTCTGGTTCGGGCTGCGTGTTCAATGAATGTATAATATATAGGGCTGTCCTGATTCATCGCAAATTTATCGCACATTTTTTATCTGTTCTAAATGTACCTTAAAGGGAGATTTGTAAAATATGTAATACTCTTATCAACATGGGAGTGGACAAACATATGTATATATTTATTATTGTAAATCAGTTAACAACACTAAACAATGACAGATATTGTCCAGAAACCCTCACAGGTACTGCAGTTAGCATAAAAAAATATTCTCAAATCATAACATATTGCAAACTGCAGCCCAACAGGCAACAACAGCTGTGGGCATGTCTGCAAATTGCATGGTAAGTAGGTGATGATTTGCAAGTAACCTATTTGAAATTATTTTGTAATTACTGCCAAATTACCCCAATATTTACCTCAAAATGTATCGAAAATGACTTTATTATAAACATTATTTTAATAATTATATTCCGCTATTTCCCTATAGCTGGTAATTTATTTAAAGGTCCCATATCATCCAAATTTTCAGGTTCATACGTATATTTTGTGTTTCTACTAGAACATGTTTACATGCTGTAATGTTAAAAAAAGTTTTATTTTCCTCGTACTGTCTGCCTGAATATACCTGTATTTACCCTCTGTCTGAAACGCTCCGTTTTAGTGCATTTCAACGGAATTGCATTGCTAGGCAACAGTTTTGGTCCATGTTTCCTTCCTGTCAGCTGATGTTATTTATAAACACTGTAACAGGAAATAAACTGGGACACATTTAGAATGTTTATGTTTAAAACCGTGTAATGGTCTAAATATTGTAGATTCGTGACATCACAAATGGACTGAAATCCTAACGGCTTGTTTCAAACGCACAATTTCTGAATACTGGCTGTGTGTGTTTCTCCGTATATTGAGCGTTTTGATAGTTTAACAGTATTTATATAGCACTTCAACCTACTTTATAATATAAAAGACATGAAAATCTCACTTTTTACAATATGGGACCTTTAATACATTTCCAGGAAAAGAGTACAAAGTTAATTGATAGGCTTTATCACCATGTCTGCTGGTAAATAGATAATTATTAGCAAATACCTTCTTTGAAATGTCTTAAAAAACTCCCTGAATCATGACATCAGCTACCAGGTCACATTTGTGTAGACAATAAGTCACAATGGTGAGATTTGTACCTGATTAGTGTGTTCTATTAGCCGCTTCTCAAGCCTAAGGGCCCTATTTTAACCATTATATGCTATTTTAGCATAAGATTATTAAATAATCTTTATAATAACGTAATTTTCGATCAATTTTGAGTTAAATATTGGGGTAAATTGGCAATAATTCCAAAGAAATTTCACATATGCTACTTGCTAATTATCACATAATTACCATGACATTTGCAGACCTGTAAAATGACGTGTTACCCTTCCCTCTACTTGGAGAAGACTCCTCAGAATCTGTGGCTAGCGAGACGAGGAACTAATCTGGTGTCTAATCTAATCTCATCCATTTCTCTGCAGAAATATGCTAAAAGGTCACAACCTATAAAGGGCGAGCAGCTAACAGACGGCTGTACGGCGTCGAAGAGAAATCTGGGATTATGTTTATTGTTGGAGATAGATGAAGCCACCCGTGTTATATTCCATGTCTGAAAACAGTTTATATGCCAGTCCGTGTGTTGGCCTGCAGCGTGACCTCTCGACCACAGACTGCAGTCCATTAGTGAAGCGTCAGCTCTTATCTTCACCTCTTGTTCAGAGCAGCTTTCAGCTCCCAATCACAACATGACGCACGGAAACAGGTTTTGAACTGTGAGGTCAGCGAAAGAATGCCTTCTGCTGCTACGTCTGTTAACTGCCTCCATTTAGTCTCTCAATGTCTCACTGTGGACTCTGTCAGACACGTTCTTCACTCTCTAACATGTCGAGTCATTCTGGCAACTTCATAGGCAACCTATAGGACCTAATAAATCCTTCTGCACATCTCAAGTCAACACAGCACACACAAGACTCAGAATTTCTGACACAAATACAATTTTTATTTAACACGTCTTGGGACACAGTGTAAGGCATTGGACAAGTAAGCTGATTCAGCATTTATTATCCACAAGGAAAGTAAATGTGTTTAATAAAACACTTGAGAAAGGAAATGCTGTTATCGAGACTGTTTTCAGTTAAAGAAGAAGGATTTGTCTCGCAGCCTGTTATGTCGGTTGAGCGTAATTTTAAAGTTGTGTTTCATTGAATATTTTTTTCTCTTGTTGTACAGGGTATAAACATAAGAAATCATCCTAGAAAATCTCTTGTCACAGTATCAGATTAACACTTCAACTACAACTTCTTTAGGTTTAGACAACAAAACGACTATTTCTTTATGTTTAGGCAACCAAACTACAACTTCTTTAGGTTTAGGCAACAAAACGACTATTTATTTATGTTTAGGCAACCAAACTACAACTTCTTTAGGTTTAGGCAACAAAACGACTATTTCTTTATGTTTAGGCAACCAAACTACAGCTTCTTTAGGTTTAGGCAACAAAATCATTTGCACCAAAGCAGCTGAAAGTGATTCACAATCACTTGTGCTTCCTAAATGGACAGATAGATATCCCTGAAGTTTAACTGATGACGGTGTTAGACTGTGATGATTAAGTGTTCCCTTCACTTTTTTGAGCAGTGTATATTACATAATTGTTTTACCAATTAAATTGTGGTGCCAAACGTAATCTCTGCCTGGGTTATGCTACATTGATGTAGCACACAGGGGTTCTTCAGGACTTTGAATCCAGAGACAGGAGGACACATCCTGCTCCAGTCTAGGCAACACAAACTCTTTGGGTAAGATCACTGAAAGATATTTGTTTCAGTTAAATGTTAATAAACACGTCAAATCTTTCTGTATTAAATCAAACTATGATCTTAACCAAGAGCTGAGTTCCCAAATATAAATCATCCATTGATTAAAATATGTTGTAATTTCCATTTACAACCATTTACATGGTGCAGAGTACTGACGAGCAGTGTTTTATCTGTGGGACATGTGGAGTCCTGAGATCTGAAGCTATTCCTCTTCTAAGAAAAATCTAATTTTCTTTATGTCCAAAAGCGAGAGGCATGAGAGGAAGTGAGCCGCTCTGCATGACCTTTCATTATTACACTGTACTGTAGTCAGTGTGTGTGTGTGTGTGTGTGTGTGTGTGTGTGTGAGATGGAGTTCACTCTAAAACACCCTTTCTCGATGTGTCTAAACTAGGGCTGTCAAAGTTAACACAAAAATAACGCACAGCACTAATTTACATTTACATTTAATTTTACATTAACATAACACACATTTTTTTAACGCATTAACACAACTTGCGATATCGATCTTCCGGATTCAGGTACCAACCATGTCATACTAGCTTGTTGCGAAGAAGGCTGAATACCGCTCCAAACTTAAGATGTCATGTCCATTTCCAAAGGGGTCCCTTGACCTCTGACCTCCAGATCAGTGAATGGGTTCTATGGGTACCCACGAGTCTCCCCTTTACAGACATGCCCACTTTATGATAATCACATGCAGATTGGGGCAAGTCATAGTCAAGTCAGCACACTGACACACTGACAGCTGTTGTTGCCTGTTGGGCTGCAGTTTGCCATGTTATGATTGGAGCATATTTTCTATGGTAAATGCAGTACCTGTGAGGGTTTCTGGACAATATCTGTCATTGTTTTGTGTTTTTCATTGATTTACAATAATAAATATATACATACATTTACATAAATAAAGCAGCATATTTGCCCACTCCCATGTTGATAAGAGTATTAAAGCTGAAGTAGGCGAGATTGGAGCAAAAATGGTTAAAAAAAGTTATTTTTATAAAACGGTCGCTATATCGTGACAGTAGTACATGAAACAGGTAACCTGAAAAAAATCATGTTCCTCTGTGTCCTCCGCTGTCCTCCGGTGCTTCTAACGGCATCTGCAAGATTTCACAGACCGGAGGAATACAAGCAGAAAGAGTATGTAAGAGTAGTAATATTATGTTATGTTAATGCCTATTTCTCCCCTCAGATGATTTCAGAATCATCTCGTAGTGCACGGTTTAGCTGTAAAATGAGAACGTTTGTGATGCCACCGCCATTGTGAAATCTGGTGAAGGAATGCCAAGTTTCGATCACATGACCGGAGCACAGCCAATAGGAACGCTCTCTCAATAAAGTGACCTGTGATTGGTCAAAGTCTCCCGTCACAGGCTAGATGTTCTAAAGCCTGAAAACAAAGCCATGAGGATTAGCAGAAGTCTAGTTTTCTCTCACAACACTTGAATTACAATATGCTGAAAGGTTATCATGGAATTCTTGCCCAATGATGCCCAAAATATACTGACTACTGCAGCTTTAAATACTTGACAAATCTCTCTTTAAGGTACATTTAGAACAGATAAAAAATGTGTGATCAATATGCGATTAATCACGATTAACTATGGCCAATCATATGATTAATCACGATGAAATATTTTAATCGATTGACAGCCCTAGTCTTAAAGAAACTTTGGTAATTAATTCCAAATTCACACCAGTTTATCTTAAAGTGATAAATTCACTTTTTTAATTAATCCAGTCTTTTGTCTTTTAGATATTTATGATTCTTCTCAAAAATAAAACATTTTCATTTGTCATTAAAACAATAAACATTTCAAAATGACAATTAGCCGTTTCAACGTCCCCCCAATCGATACCAATATTTATTAAGAGAGACAGAGGAGAAGAGGATTTCACTTAATGTTGAACTGTTCCTTTAGTCTCAGTGAAGAACGTTGCTTTTGATCAAAGCACAAAGCTCAATTAGTTATTCGACTAAAGAAATACTTCAGACAACTGGCTGGTGGTGCTGCAAATCACAGATTTGACAAGAAACATAGCTGTAAGAGTCAATATGGCTTCTGTTCTGAGTAGCTGCAGGTACTTTAATTTGTTAATGAGTTAGTCAAGATTAATTTAATCAGGAAGTCTTATTGAGATCAAGAGCTTGTTTACAAGAGAGACCTGAGTAAAAAATAATTTTAAGGTCCGTTGGATAGCTCAGAATTTCTAGTTTCCAACGATACCAAGCATGATATTGTAGAATTATGAGGAAATTATCTCGAATCTTTTGATCACAACTTGTCATTATATTTATGAAGTTTATTTCTGTATGACTTTATTGTTAAAATACTTCACAATAAAACATAGTTTGGACAACATACAGTTTGTTTACAGATTCTGAAAGCTTGAGACCTCAGCTTTTCAAAACAGTAAGGCATGCATATGTTCTATAAATAGATCATCATCCATCGCAACTTTTTTGTAACTACGCAACAGGGTATGACCCGTTTTGACCCGGTATTGGATCCGTCCAGCTTAAGAGGTTAATTTGTTAGTGAGTTAGTCGAGATTCATTTAATCAGGAAGTCTTATTGAGATCAAGAGCTCGTTTACGAGAGAGACCTGAGAACTGAATACGTATGAACAACATCACAACAAGAAAATTCAGTCACATATACACTAACTAAAACTGTTTCAGACATTATAACAAATGTCAGTAAGTAAAACTTTAAAGTGTGTCAGAGGACTGAGAAACTAGAAACCAGAATGTCCCGGCTCAGAGTTGGTATGAGAAAGTATGAGAAGCAAATCTAATCTGTGCCACTAACAAGTGGCTAAATGAGACTACTAAATGTCATCACGCCGACTTGTCTGCCTTTACAGCCTCGTAGTGTATACTTGCGTTCATAGCCTAACGTTAGCTTTTTACTTTTGGCGATTGCATTCTCGCTTCAAAAAGTGGTGTTTATTTGTGACGATTATCTTGCTGAACAACAATGCATCATAAATCTTTGTTTGCCAGAGAGCTTATTTTCTGCAGCAATCCAAAACCCAATGGAAAATTTCCCATTTGGCTTTTTGTTGAGGGAACAAGGGCGATGCTAACTTTCTGGTTGGCCTTCAAAAATACGTCATCCCTGCAGCACCTCAAAACAAGACAATCAGAATAGTTATTAGAAGCTACTGCATTGATAATTAAGTGCACACTTTTTACCAACTCTCAGCTACAATAAACTTCCATCTTTCAAGTTCAATATTTGTGTTTGCAATGTATCTTTCCAGAGTTAGAGAAACATTCTGAATGGGTTCATATTGAAGAAATCCACCCAATCAGATTTAAAATAAACGAATAAAATAATCATGTTAATAATGTTTCTGTAACATCCCTCAGTACACAAGCAAAAACTGCATTCTCCTGACTCAATAGAGCCCAAATCTTTGACATGTTCTTACTGTCCAAGAAATGATTAATTATTTTTGATTGAAAACATCTTATAAATGTATATGCATACTGTTGTTTTGTACATTAACCCCAAAAACATATGGTATAGGGCAATCAAATGTGTCTCTGGCTGTGTCAAAATCAGGGTAAAGAAAAAACAACTCAACAGTCAGTTTTGTATAACTGTAACATTCGGTGCCAGTGTCACTCAGTTTGGGTGATTTGGGGCAAGAATTAAATCTAGTCCATGGCAAATCCAGACGGCTCAACAGTAAAGTCTGACATCCGTCTCCTCTGCGGCTGCTGCTGTCAGCGGCAACAAACTGATAAGCTGCTGAACTGCATGTCTGACAGGTTGATGAGCAACACAGGAGCACCGCAGGGGACGGTCCTGTTGCCTCTTCTGCGTAATGTAACGTCAGCGTAACGTAAGGTAGCGTAATGCAATGTAACGGAGCGTACATAGCGTAGTGTCAACGTTTACAAACAAACAGCAGTCTCCTGGGTGGAAGTCCTGTGTTTGTTTGACCCTCCCACCCTTAGTGGACATGTTTGCTTGTTATGCTCCTTATTATATCATGTAACTTTCATACCATGTAACTTTCGATAACGGTTGCTCGATATGCTACGTCACTTGCTCTGACCGAATGCAAAACGTCTATCTGTCTGTCTGTCTGTCTGTCTGTCTGTCTGTATTTACTTTCAACATCCAACACGTCTACGGGCTTGCTGTTATGCTGAGAAACAACAAACTAACAGGATAACGGATTCTCAGTAAAGCTTTAGAGGAAAAGATATAAGAGACAAAGGAGGAAATAAATCAGCCATTTAAAAATGCTTTTATGTTCCGGATTACAGGAATTTGTTTTTCATTCTTTTCTTTCTCTTATCTTTTCTTCACACATCCCCGAATTGCACTTTTTCTCGATCGCTTGGGCTAATTTTTTGAAAGTCTTAACTTTTTCTAAACTGTAAGTGCAATTGTCACAACTGTTTGATGGGGGCATCACAACTCTACTGCATGTCTGCAGAAGGTAGAAAGTCACCAAAAAGACTTCATTCATGCTTTGAAACTATTGCTTTAATACTAATGAGAGAGTTTGCTCTGGCTGGTGGGCGGTGCTTGGTATTTTCCAATTTATCTCAAAATGACAGCCTGATCACAAACTTTCTCATTTTACGAATAAACCGTGTACTACGAGATGATTCTGAAAACATTTGAGGAGAGAAATGGGCATTACAGTAACAGAATATTGATTCATATTTGATCAGCGCTGCCTAGTTTGACCGTTTGATCGGAGTTTGCGAGTGATTGACAGCCGGCTCTCATAGACGGCAAGGCTCCAGCTCGGCTCTGATTGGTTGTTTTCCTCCGGTCTGTGAAATCTTGCAGATGCCATTAGCAGTACTGGAAGGACACCGGAGGACACAGAGGCACGTTATTTTTTCAGATTACCTGTCACATGCATTACTGTCAGGATATAATGACCGTTTCAAAGTTATACGCTGCTTTGGAAATACTTTTTCACAAACAAAAAATCGGACAACAGACCAACACAGAATATAGCACAGCGGCACAACACATATAGATTCTGTACTAACAGATGAGACATGAGTTTAGTGGTGGTACACACATGGCATCAGCTACCACCATGTAACTACTATAGCAACTCAGTGTTTGTCCTGCATGGGCTCCACGTTCCACTACGACACCCCGGTGCTCAACAGAAGAGTAAATGAGCAGAAAATATCTCTGTTAGTATCCGTGCTCAGACTGTTTTTTTTTTTTATTAGTCCAACAAGTAGTGTTTCTGGACGCCGGTTTGATTGCTGTCATCCTGATCTGGAATAATCCAATCAGATGGTGAGGTTGTCTGTATCCAATAAAAACAAACATGGCAGATGTAGAGTCAGCAGAGGGGATACAGTCTGTACTTCATTAGCTTTTTCTGTGGAAGATGTCATCTTTTACAAATGTTCTGCCATCTGTTAGAAAATATCTTCATGTCTTCAGCAGCTGGACAGTTTTCTTTCAGATTTAATGCAAATTAATCACACATTTTTTTTATCTGTCTCAAACTGCATGTGATTATCATAAAGTGGGCATGTCTGTAAAGGGGAGACTCGTGGGTACCCATATAACCCATTCTAATTCACTGATCTGGTGGTCAGAGGTCAAGGGACCCCTTTGAAAATGGTCATGCCAGTTTATCCTCGCCAGAATATGTGTAAGTTTGGCCTCCTTCCTTGCAAGCTGCACTATGACATGGTAGTATCTTCACTCTAGCTTTAAAACTGAGCCGCTACAACCTAAGAATCACAAGTTACGTTAATGCGTTAAATAAATGAGCGGCATTAAAAGGCGTTAACAGGTTATTATGGCGTTAACTCTGACAGCCCCGATGTAAAGACATTGTGTTGTTGTTGGAGTCATACATATTTGACTCTAGCTGATGTTTGAATATCATGTAAGCTCAGAGCTAATGAAGCAGATCCAATCACACCCCCAACAAAGTGGATTTAATGTACCGGAAGTTGTCCGGGAAACATTCGTATTAACACAATTAACACAGTGAAAAACTCTTCCAGCCTCAGGTCTTTATTGGATAATTCAAACCATCACCATTCAGAAGGCAGCCCTAAAATGAAAGACATTTAATTAGACGTTTTGAATTGTATGTGGGAGGTTAAATAGTGGAAACTTCATGCGTTTGATGCAGCAGTGGGAAATGTGTTTCCTGGTCAGTAGGTAGTATCGGTAAAGTGTCGGTAATATTTTCCTTTTATATGACCAACCTTCAACTGGTTTCTGCCCACTCAGCACTGAATGTGACGGCTGCAGCCGGACAGCGCGCAGCAGAACATACAGTTTGACTCGCACACTGATTATTTTTTTTTGTGCAGACACATAAAACCTTCCTGACTCATATCTCAGCCTCCACAATGCACAACTTCCAAACACACACAGTCCATTACACTTCTACACACACACACACTGCCTTTATCCACTCGCCTGGAAGAATCCGAAGCTCTACTCTCCTCTCTGCAGCCTTCAGTGCCGCCATTAATCCTCAATTTTACCTTCAGTGTTGCGCCTGAAGTTCACGTCTCTCTTTCACTCGGACTCTAGGTTGTTTTCCATGTTAGCGGTCAGTCCTCCACTGTTGTCCAAACTGAAATATCTAAGCAATTATTGGATGGATTGTGATGAAATGTTGTTCAGACATTAATGATTCCCTCAGGATGAATTGTTATAACATTGGTGATCCTTTGACTTTTCATCTAGCGCAATCATCGGGTCAATTTTAAGGAGGAACAACCCGAGGGGTAAAAAAAAAATAACCAACAGATATCACCATGAAATTTCTCCAGTTGATTACTTACATTAAGCCAATTATTTTTTGTATTCCAAGTTTTCTGAAATTGGATGTTTAAATATGCAAATGAGGCGTTATCTTATCAAATTTGTGCTGATTTTCATGCATATGAATATGCACATCGGATAAAGCCAGGTTCAAAATTCTTGTTTCATGTTTTTGACATATGTCGAGTCAAAGATTTATACTGAGGGGATTTTGGATATCTCTTTTTATCACTCTATAAATCAGAAAATGCTGTCAACAGCCATAAAAAAATCTATTTTCACCATGTTTTTAGGAATAAAATGTTGTATAACTCAGGCTATGAATCCTTCAGGATATAGATAGAAATGAAAGTGGAAAGTTTGGTGGATGTAAGTGCTGCTGAAGTGGAGATTTCTGGCTCAGAGTCTGAGAAAAAACACATTTTGAGAAAACGGCCTTTAAAGATAAGTATTGTAAAATTCGATACAAGACACTACAGGTACAAAATGTTAAAGGTCCCTATTGTAAAAAGTAAGATTTTCATGTCTTTTATATTATAAAGCAGGTTTAAGTGCTATATAAATACTGTGAAAGTATCAAAGCGCTTAATATACAGAGAAATACACAAAGCCCGTATTCGGGAATTGTGTGTTTGAAACAAGCCGTTAGGATTTCTGTCCATTTGTGATGTCACAAATATAAAATATTAAGATCATTACACGGTTTTAAACGTAAAAATTCTAAATGTGTCCCAGTTTATTTCTGGTTGCAGTGTATGTGAATAACATCAGCTGACCCAAACTGTTGCCAAGCAACGCAATTCTGTTGCAATTCCGTTTAAATGCAATAAAACTGAGCATTTCAGGCAGAGGGTGAATACAGGCATATTCAGGCAGACAGTATGAGGAAAATAAAGTTGTTTTTTTTAACATTACAGCATGTAAACATGTTCTAGTAGAAACACAAAATACAAGTATGAACCTGAAAATGAGCATGATATGGGACCTTTAACTAATAGATATCACCATCAAACTTCCCCGGTTGATTACTTACATTAAGACAATTTGTTTTTGTATTTCAAGTTTTCTGAAATTTTATGTTTAAACATGCAAATGAGGAGTTATTTAATGCTGACTTTGGTGAATTTAAGAGAAATCTACAGACACAAATAGACAAAGTAGTAAAATAAACACTTAAATGTGTATTTGGGATGTTTTCTTTTTGAGGGTCGGAAAGAAGACATGTTATGGAATCAACATAGCCCAAAATCTCAAAATTGACCAGTGTACGAAGAACAATGTTTTTGCTTGGGGTATCTTGCCTTAAGATATATAAGACCAACAATGAATCGATGCAGCAGAACCAGTGATATCGTCTTGTTTCTATTCCATGCATACTTCTTCCTTGTCTAAACCTGGGGTCTACAATGCACCTCTCCATCTGAGTGCTGTGTGGTAGATTATGGTGTGTTGTGCTAGTAGCAGCTAATGTATCCTGGAGCCTGTAGCCAGCAGCAGAGATGAGCAGCGGGCTACAGAGGTCTGATCACTTCTCTCTAACTCCACACCTCCACATTTTTTTAACTTTTCAAACTTGTAGTCTTCAGACCCGACCGACGCTGACTCAAGTGACATCACTTGGGGACAGTTATCAGACTTCACCATAGACTGTATAAGAAGTGGACGTGATCACCATGACGTCACCCACTGGTTTGTGGACTGCTGTTTTGAAACCTCGAGTTCAGCATTTTGGCCGTAGCCATCTTGGTTTTTGGCCGTCGCCATGTTGGTTCTTTGCAACCAGAAGTGACACGAGAGGGCGGAGTTAAGTACAACTGAACGCTGAATAAGACAATTTCCTGCGACCAAAAAGGTTACAATGACTTTGATGAAGTGAAAACACACTGTGAAAGGGTTAAAGTTGTAAGATGAAAACACGGACAACTCCCAGATTGGACAACACTGTGGCAGCGACCTGTCAATCACAAGGTAACCCCGCCCTAAAGCATCCCCTATCTGACTCTAAATGGGACCATAATTTACTAAATGAACATCATGCTGTATTGAAGAAGACTTTAAACTAGTGATTGAGACCATAAACTCATGTTTACAAAGTTTACTGAGGTAATAAATCAAGTGAGAAGTAGACTCATTTTCTCATAGGCGTCTATACAACCAGACTGCTTTTTGCAACCAGAGGAGTCGCCCCCTGCTGGCTATAAGATAGAATAGAAGTTTAAGGGCACTTCCTCACTGGCTTCACTTTTCAGACCGGAGGTTCCCCACTGAACTTCACACAGCTCCTTCTGGAGACACTAAAGGCTTTACACTACTTTTAACACATGCCGTAGAACTCCCCAACACCTGTAGAATCTCCGGAGTTCAGTTTTAATTCATGACTGTATACCTGCAAAACTAATGATATTACCATCAGCCTCAGTGAGCAAATGTTAACATGTTAACACGCCAAACTAAGATGCATAACATTTTGCTCAAAGCACCGCTGTGCCTCAGTACAGCTTCACACAGCAGATAGCATGGATGTAGTTTTGTTGACCAAAACAAGTTCAGAGAGAAAAGAAGTCATTAGTGTTTCTCTCTCATCAGTTGGCTTTTGTTTGCTCATTTTCTTTTTTGATGCAGTAAAAACTATACTATCATTCACTCTGTGCTTTAGTTTTAAAAACAATCAATCAATACAATCAATTAACTGTCATTTATCGAGCAAAACATGTCAAACATTTGCTGGTTAGAGCTGCTCAAATATGAGGATTCATAGCTTCTCTGTTGTCATTTAGTCTCACAGTGTAACAGTGAAATAGTCATGAAATTTAAACTGTTTGATTTCCCTTTTTTTTCGTGACACTCAGCACGACTTTCAACAACGTAATTTTCGTGCGTTTTTCTACAAATGTCCTGCAACACGTGATGCATGTGTCAATTTCCATTCCAATCTTTTCAAAATAAAACTACTTAGCTGGTTTAGTAAAATATCGACTTGGTTAGGCTTAGGTAACAAAGTACTTAGTTAGCTTTAGGAAAAGACGGTGGTTCGGGTTAAAATAACTCTGGAGGTGCTGTAACTTAAGTACGGAAGTTACATGACAAATAAATCAACTTTTACTTGTGGTTTCACACGGGACACGAACACCAGTCTCCTGGCGAGAGTCTGGTGTTTTTTTGACCATCACGAAAAAAAAAAGTCAATACATTAAATTTCATGACTATTTCACGAACTGCTGTGCGACTGCGCTGGAACTGAATATATTTGAGTTGTGGACTGTGATGTCACCTTTGACTATAAAACTATTTTGAAAGATAATTGTCGAATGAATGGATAATGCAGGCGTTAGTTGCAGCACTCATTTTGTATTTTCTCTCTATTAATCCTGGTGTGATTCCTTCATTAAAACACTTCTCTCCTTCGTATCGTGATAATCCCCCCGTCATCTGTCCCTCTCTGTTGATGTTTGCCCTTCTTTCCTTCACAAGCTGCCACACTTATTTATTTTTGGCTTCCCTCGGCTCGCCTGAGACCAGACACATTTTCCTCTCCACGCTGGTATTTCAGGATTCAAACGATCGCTGGCTCCCTGAGCGCCCGCACCAATCTCCTCACCCCTGTCCTCCTCTGGACCCTCCTACTCTCCAACCATCAGGACCCAGTTTTTGGCTCAAACATGTTCAGCCTGCAGGGCGAGCACACACACATTAATACTGACCTCTCTTGCTATGTCTCTGCTGCATGTGACAGATTGTGTTGTGATATTTATTTTATCCCTGCACTCGACAGTCTTTCTCAACTCAGCTGTGACTGCTCTTAGTCTTCTCTCTCTCTCTCTCTGTCTGTCTGTCTCAAGGTTATATTTATATTGCCTGCAATGAGAACATTGCTGCTGCTGCACAGTGTCATACCTATCTGTTTATACCCAATATTTCAGTTTCTGTAAGGGCTGGACCAAATGTCATTTTTTTTAACATTTGGAGCTTCTAATGAGGTTTTCAAATGAAGCTTTGAATATCATCGTCTATTGTATTTTATGTCTTTATCCCCCTCGAAAAAAATCCTCAATTTGAATAAAGTGATTCATCAGAATCTTTAGTGAATATAACTCGTCAGTGCGTGCCTCCCTTTTGTGTGCGGCAAGCGGGACAGCAAACTTTTTTTTGACCACAGTAAAAAGGTTGTTTTTGAAAGGCTAAACGCCAACAAATGTGGATTGAAGCAGAACATTTTGTTAGGTAAAAAGATTTCATCTCAATTTCATCTATCTTTTGTCATAAAATTTTTACTTTTGGACTTTACAACGCACTGGAGTTATTGGAAATGTTTGGATCACATGAGTCACAAACAAACCTACGCATCCACCACTGGAATCTAATTCTACAAATACCGTAGTATAATACTTTTCACTACCAAGTCTGTTTGTAACCGGAAATATCATGTGAACTTTTAGCAGCGGCACTCATAATGAATATAGGGAAACACTGATGATCGTAGCGTGATCTTTATCAGCAAATGTGCAAAAATACCGTGTTTAAACAGAATCAATACACATGCAAAAAACATTAAAAAAGCCTAATTTATGAATATGTATTTTTGTAATTAATGAAATGTTAAAGTAATAGTTTTGAAGATGTTTTGAAGTGGGGGTTGTATGTGGTACTTACCCATAGTCAGTGTATTACCTACAGTAGATGACGGTCGGCACGCCCCCAGTTTGTAGAAACTGTACTTAAATGTACATGTAATTGTGTACGTAATTAAAGCGCTTTGAGTGGTGAGACTAGAAAAGCGCTTTATAAATGCAAGTCCATTTACCATGTACCATTTACTGCTGTGGATGGGGGCAGCAGCAAAACATATTTTAAACATCTAAAAGAAAGGCCCATCTAAAAAAATCAATATACGTCTAAGTGTACGCTATATTTAGAATCTAGCTAAACTATCCCTTTAACTGTGCTCCTCAAGTTTAACTCATTGTTCAGTTAATGGTCGTTTTGAGTCTCTTTGAGGTTGTTTTGTGGTTGTTTTGGGTCACTCTCTCTGTGGTCGTTTTGAGTCTCTTTGTGGTCATTTTGAGTCTCTTTGAGGTCATTTTGCTTCTTTGTGGCCGTTTTGGGTAACTCTCATTGTGGTTGTTTTGAGTCTCTTTGAAGTCATTATGAGTCTTTGTGGTCGTTTTGAATCTATTTGTGGTTATATTGCATCTCTTTGGTCGTTTTGAGTCTCTTTGAAGTCATTATGAGTCTTTGTGGTCGTTTTGAATCTATTTGTGGTTGTATTGCATCTCTTTGGTCGTTTTGAGTCTCTTTGACATTGTTTTGAGTCTTTGTGGCCATTTTGAGTCTCATTGAGGTCGTCTTGAGTCTTTGCTGTCATTTTGCTTTTCGTTGTGATTTTTTTGCATCTCTGAAGTTTTTTAAGTCTCTCTGTGGTGGTTTTGAGTCTCTTTGAGGTGGTTTTGAGTCTCTTCTAGGTCGTTTTGAGTCTGTTTGAGGTGGTTTTGAGTCTCTTTGTGGTGGTTTTGAGTCTCTTTGAGGTGGTTCTGAGTCTCTTTGTGGTGGTTTTGAGTCTCTTCTAGGTCGTTTTGAGTCTCTTTGAGGTGGTTTTGAGTCTCTTTGTGGTGGTTTTGAGTCTCTTCTAGGTCGTTTTAAGTCTCTTTGAGGTGGTTTTGAGTCTCTGTGATCATTTTGCATTTCTATGTGGTTGTTTTGCACCTCTTTTGTTCATTTTGTGTTTTTGCGGTCGTTTTGCACTGTTTTGGTAGTTTTGAGTCTTTGTAATTGTTTTGCGTCTCTTTGTGGTCATTTTGAGTGTCTTTTGGTCGTTTTACATCTGTTTGTGGTCATTCTGTAATCCATCAATGCAGTCACAGTGTCCAGATGACAGTTCTGCCTGGAAATGTTACTCACTTGATATTTCTGCACTCTGTGTGTGTTGGTTTGTGTACACACTGATGAAACAGCCTGCTTAAGTGAACAGCACTTCCTGGAACTTTCATCTCCGCCGGTCATAAAATCAGTTCAGAGATCTTGGTTGTTCAGATTTTCCATCAGTCTCTCAGTTTCTTGTTTCATCTTCATCCTTTGCTCTCATCTTTTCTGTCTCTTGTTTTTGTTTTCGTCCTTCACTCTCTCATCATTTCTGTCTCTTGTTTTGTCTCCATCTTTCGGTTCATCACGCTCCACCTCCCCAACAGTGTGGGTGAGACGGGCCGGTGGTGCACCCGACCCAGCTTGGCCGGGATGAAAATGGGTTCCATGGGTATGACTTGAGCATTTTTTTTATGCTAAATGCAGTACCTGTGAGGGTTTCTGGAGATATTTGTCATTGTTTTGTGGTGTTAACTGATTTCCAATAATAAATATATACATCCATTTGCATAAAGCAGCATATTTGAGTATTAAATACTTGACAAAAGATCCCTTTAAGATACATTTATATAAATGTACGATTAATTTGCGATTAATGGTGATTAACTATGGACAATCATGCGATCAATTGGGATTAAATATTTTAATCCATCGACAGCCCTACATATTACATTTATTTTAACAAGATTTGATGACTATATTTCCAACATATAACAAGTCGTACAGGATCTCTTGGACACATTTCAGATACACAGCATGAGTCTACTGTACTGGGTGACATCAGGTGATCATTAACACGTGTGATGCTGTGAATCTGATGTCCTCGGTGTAGCAGGGTGACGGAGCTGTCTGGAGGAGGTGGGCAGCGATCAGACAGGATGTGGGAGGGACAGGCTGATTACAAAATAAAATACAGTGCATTGCTTTCAAATGTGGCAGAAAGAAAGAGAGAACCAGTGGAGGAGAAGGTGTCAGTGTGCTAATGCATAAGGGAAGGAGGAGGCAGCCGAATGGGGTGGAAGTAAGTGAATCTGAAGACTGACCAGGACTCAAACACTCACCATGTTTGTTGGTATTTTGGACTCTAAAATCTCCATAAATGGACTGTAAAAGTTTACCACATTCAGAACAAAGTCAGCACATTATCTTCCGCATTATTTGTTTGGTCTATAAAATCGGAGCACAAGATTATGTCTTCAGATTGTTTGTTTTGTCCGTCCAACAGTCCAAAAGTCCAACTTATTCTGTTTATTATCTCATAGACGAAGGAAACTCTGCTGCAAATCTTCACATTTGATAAGCTGGAACCAATTTATATTTGCATAAAACAATAATTTATCATCAAAATAATTGCTGATTAATGTTAAACTTTCCAGTTTATGGATCTTACTTTTTAAAAAATGTAACCTTTATTTTTCCAGGATATTCCCATTGAGATTTAAAATCTGTTGTACAAGGTCCTCCAGGCCAAGACAGCAGCATAAAAGTTTCATAAAAAAGCACAAATAACAGACTAAACACAAAACAGCAAAAGGTTTAAAACAATGTAAGAAATTTCACATAAAATAAATAAGTAAAAGAGGTTGTTTTGAGTCTCTTTGATGTCATTTTGTGTCTCTTTGATGTCATTTTGTGTCTCTTTGAGGTCGTTTTGTGTCTCTTTGAGGTTATTTTGTGTCTCTTTGTGGTCATTTTGTGACTCTTTGAGGTCATTTTGTGTCTCCTTGAGGTCATTTTGTGTCTCTTTGAGGTCGTTTTGCATTTCTTTGAGATCATTTTAAGCCTTTTTGGTGGTCATTTTGAGTCACTATGAGGTTGTTTTGAGTCTTTGTGGTCATTTTGAATCTATTTGTGGTCATTTTGAGTCACTTTGAGGTTGTTTTGAGTCTTTGTGGTCATTTTGAGTCTATTTGTGGTCATTTTATGTCTCTTTAAGGTTGTTTTGCATTTCTTTGAGGTCGTTTTGAGTCTATTTGTGGTCATTTTGTGTCTCTTTGAGGTTGTTTTGAGTCTTTGTCGTAATTTTTCATCCCTTTATAGTCGTTTTATGTATTTTTTGGTCGTTTTGCGTCTCATTGTGCCCTTTGTCGTCTATTTTCTTGTACTTTACAGTTTACCACATTCAGAACAAAGTCAGCACATTATCTTCCGCATTATTTGTTTGGTCTATAAAATCGGAGCACAAGATTATGTCTTCAGATTGTTTGTTTTGTCCGTCCAACAGTCCAAAAGTCCAACTTATTCTGTTTATTATCTCATAGACGAAGGAAACTCTGCTGCAAATCTTCACATTTGATAAGCTGGAACCAATTTATATTTGCATAAAACAATAATTTATCATCAAAATAATTGCTGATTAATGTTAAACTTTCCAGTTTATGGATCTTACTTTTTAAAAAATGTAACCTTTATTTTTCCAGGATATTCCCATTGAGATTTAAAATCTGTTGTACAAGGTCCTCCAGGCCAAGACAGCAGCATAAAAGTTTCATAAAAAAGCACAAATAACAGACTAAACACAAAACAGCAAAAGGTTTAAAACAATGTAAGAAATTTCACATAAAATAAATAAGTAAAAGAGGTTGTTTTGAGTCTCTTTGAGGTCGTTTTGTGTCTCTTTGAGGTTATTTTGTGTCTCTTTGTGGTCATTTTGTGACTCTTTGAGGTCATTTTGTGTCTCCTTGAGGTCATTTTGTGTCTCTTTGAGGTCGTTTTGAATTTCTTTGAGATCATTTTAAGCATTTTTGGTGGTCATTTTGAGTCACTATGAGGTCGTTTTGAGTCTTTGTGGTCATTTTGAGTCTATTTGTGGTCATTTTATGTCTCTTTAAGGTTGTTTTGCATTTCTTTGAGGTCGTTTTGAGTCTATTTGTGGTCATTTTGTGTCTCTTTGAGGTTGTTTTGAGTCTTTGTCGTAATTTTTCATCCCTTTATAGTCGTTTTATGTATTTTTTGGTCGTTTTGCGTCTCATTGTGCCCTTTGTCGTCTATTTTCTTGTACTTTACAGTTTACCACATTCAGAACAAAGTCAGCACATTATCTTCCGCATTATTTGTTTGGTCTATAAAATCAGAGCACAAGATTATGTCTTCAGATTGTTTGTTTTGTCCGTCCAACAGTCCAAAAGTCCAACTTATTCTGTTTATTATCTCATAGACGAAGGAAACTCTGCTGCAGATCTTCACATTTGACAAGCTGGAACCAATTTATATTTGCATAAAACAATAATTTATCATCAAAATAATTGCTGATTAATGTTAAACTTTCCAGTTTATGGATCTTACTTTTTAAAAAATGTAACCTTTATTTTTCCAGGATATTCCCATTGAGATTTAAAATCTGTTGTACAAGGTCCTCCAGGCCAAGACAGCAGTATAAAAGTTTCATAAAAAAGCACAAATAACAGACTAAACATAAAACAGCAAAAGGTTTAAAACAATGTAAGAAATTTCACATAAAATAAATAAGTAAAAGAGGTTGTTTTGAGTCTCTTTGATGTCATTTTGTGTCCCTTTAAGGTAATTTTGTGTCTCTTTGAGGTTATTTTGTGTCTCTTTGAGGTCGTTTTTTGTCTCTTTGAGGTTATTTTGTGTCTCTTTGAGGTTATTTTGTGTCTCTTTGTGGTCATTTTGTGACTCTTTGAGGTCATTTTGTGTCTCCTTGAGGTCATTTTGTGTCTCTTTGAGGTCATTTTGCATTTCTTTGAGATCATTTTAAGCCTTTTTGGTGGTCATTTTGAGTCACTATGAGGTCATTTTGAGTCTTTGTGGTCATTTTGAATCTATTTGTGGTCATTTTGAGTCACTTTGAGGTTGTTTTGAGTCTTTGTGGTCATTTTGAGTCTATTTGTGGTCATTTTATGTCTCTTTAAGGTTGTTTTGCATTTCTTTGAGGTCGTTTTGAGTCTATTTGTGGTCATTTTGTGTCTCTTTGAGGTCGTTTTGAGTCTATTTGTGGTCATTTTGTGTCTCTTTGAGGTTGTTTTGAGTCTTTGTCGTAATTTTTCATCCCTTTATAGTCGTTTTATGTATTTTTTGGTCGTTTTGCGTCTCATTGTGCCCTTTGTCGTCTATTTTCTTGTAGTTGGGCGAATTTAATTAGCCAGAACAAGATGATCCATTTCCAGAGATTAACAGTAAATGTTGTTAAATTAATCTTTAAAAGCAAAAGCTACTAAAAAAAAACACCTTTATAAAGTTTCATCTTCAGTTGTTGCTGTCAGAGGTGCTGATGTTGAAATCCCAGTAGAAAAGAGGAGTGAAGGATCAAACAGCACAGATTGGTTTCCAGATTGGAGTAGTGTCTCTGACAGCAGATAATTTCTTCATCAATAACATCCAGTCAAACTGCTGGAGATGCTAAATGATTACCTGCTCACACGCAGTCAGGTGGTCCTGTTAAAGGCGTCCATGTGAGATGAAGATTGACTCCACGTGTCAAAGGTCAAAGCTGTTGAGAGACTTTAAATGAACAATCAAGATGGTGTGAACTCAGAAGGAGTGAAAGCAGAACGTGGGGAAGGACATGAGGGATTAACGGAGCTGAGGAGAGAGGAGGAGGAAAGGAATTAGAATTGATGAATGAATTGGAGCGAAACGGTCGAACACAGAAGCCGCTGCTAATGACATGACGGCAAGACAATGACCTCCTGCCGAGGTGGTGGTGATGCCAGAGGAGAGGAGGACAAAGAGGACCGGAGAGAGAAGACAAAGAAGTTTTCCCACTGCCACAGTGTTACACCTGAACTTCATAAAGACAGTTAAATATCTCCCTCTTCGGAAGTCCTCTGCACCTGGCAGTCACCTGTCAGTGGTCTTAATGTTATGGCTGATCAGTGTATGTATATATATATTTACTGGAAAAAGAAAGTTCGGAAACTTGTGTTTGGTGGATTATTTCTCTGTTGTTACAATGCTAATGGTCATTGTATTTTACATCGTTGGAAAGTCTGTTTATTTACCTTCACAATGTTGTCCAACTTGTAGGGATCATGCATTTGTGGGATGAGCAGCACAGCTGATTATGTGGGTAGCGCCCAAGACAAACTTGCCAAAATGCTCCCTCAATGGTAAACAGTGTATTCTCCTGTTGGTATTGACTCTTGTTTTGAGTTGTTTGGTGGATTGGATGATTGAACTCTCTATCAGTAACAAGGAACAAACATGACATATTGGCTATTTTACACTTTATTCATTGAATCCACCGTCAGGAGCCTCAGTAGCGGTGGAAGATCCATACGCAGCCACAACAGCCTGGCACCTCCTCCTCATGCTGGTCACCAACCTGGTCACACGTTGCTGTGGGATGGCGTTCCATTCCTCAACCAGGATTTGTTGCAGGTCAGCCAGCGTGGTTGTGTTGGTCACTCTAACATGAACAGCACGTCCAAGCTGATCCTACAAGTGTTGAATTGGGTTGAGGTCTGGACTCTTGGCAGGCCGTTCCATTCTCTCTACTCCCACATTGTGGAGGTAGTCTGTGATAACCCTGGCTCTGTGGGGGCGAGCGTTGTTTCTTGGAGGATGAAGTTAGGTCCCAGATTGTGGAGATATGGGATCGCCACTGGCTGCAGAATCTCATCCCGATATCTCCCTGCATTGAGATGGCCTTCAATGATGACAAACCTTGTTTTGCCAGTGAGGGAGATGCCGCCCCACACCATGACACGGCCCCCACCAAAAGCTGTTACTCCATCGGTGCAACAATCAATATAGCGTTCTCCGTGTCATCTCCATACTTTGACCCTGCCATCCAACTTTCGCAGAAAGAACCTGGACTCATCACTGAACATGACATTCCCCCACATGTTCAGGTTCCATTGTCTGTGTTGTCGACACCAGCACAAACGGGCCTGACGGTGATGGGCAGTCATTGCAGGCTTCCTTGTAGCCTTATTAGAATACACTGTTTACCATTGGCAGAGCATTTTGGCAAATTTTTCTTGGGCACTACCCACATAATCAGCTGTGCTGCTCATCCCACAAATGCATGATCCTTACAAGTTGGACATCATTGCGAAGGTAACTAAACAGGCTTTCCAACGATGTGAAATACAATGACCATTAGCATTGTAACAACAGAGAAATAATCCACCAAACACAAGTTTCCGAACTTTTTTTCCCCAGATTATTTATATATATATACATATATATATATATATACACTGTATACCAAATCATTATTTTATGTTCTCTGAAAAAAACACAAAGCAAAATATCTTTAAGATAAAGATAAATATGATATTATTATTTTCCAGCAGTTCTTAATGAAAGTGTGATCGTCTCACCTGTGATTTAAATGTAACAAGGCTCTTTTCTTTCTTTTGTAATGTTCCAGCTCTGCAGCAGTTTGACAGCCAGGGTACTGTGGGTAGTGAGAAGTGTCAGAGAAGGAGAAAGGAGAGGGGGTGCTTTATATGGAGGAGGAATAAAGGTGAGGAGGAAGAGGAGGAGGAGGAGGAGGAGGGGGGCCAGATACAGGTGTTGATAGGCTGGAGGGAGCATGCTGTGTGGATAAAACAGAGACAGGAGAGACAGGAGGACGGTAAGTAGAACTGTGTGGGATTGGGGAGGAAAAAAACAGGAATTTGTGGTAGGAGAAGAGTTGGATTGTGACGGGAGAAAAGCAGAGAAGAAGAACAGATCTAAAGCTCTCCTCAGACCTGAACCTGTTCACGTTAATCTGATGCTAATTAAACACGTTAGTCTCTGAGATCACGGTCATTAATGTATTCATGTGCTAATCTCTTCAGCAAACATATTATTACGCCCAACTCATCAAACACCGAAGCTTCAGTGGCCCTAGACTATGATGCTATAGGGACCCCTCTAGCGTCAGTTTTGGACATTTATATATATATCTATACTGGAAAAACAAAGTTCGGAAACTTGTGTTTGGTGGATTATTTCTCTGTTATTACAATGCTAATGGTCATTGTATTTTACATGGTTGGAAAACCTGTTTATTTACCTTCGCAATGATGTCCAACTTGTAAGGATCATGAATTTGTGGGATGAGCAGCACAACTGATTATGTGGGGAGCGCCCAAGAAAAATCTGCCAAAATGCTCTGCCAATGGTAAACAGTGTATTCTCATAAGGCTACCAGGAAGCGTGCAATGACTGCCCTTCACTGTCAGGCCCGTTGGCGCTGGTGTCGACAACACAGACAATGGAACCTGAACATGTGGGGGAATGTCATGTTCAGTGATGAGTTCTGTCTGCCAAAGTTGGATGACAGGGTCAAAGTATGGAGACGACGTGGAGAACGCTATGCTGATTGTTGAACCGATGGAGTAACAGCTTTTGGTGGGGGCAGTGTCATGGTGTGGGGGGGCCGGCATCTTCCTCACTGGTAAAACAAGGCTCGTCATCATTGAAGGCCATCTCAATGCAGTGAGATATCGGGATGAGATTCTGAAGCCAGTGGCGATCCCATATCTCCACAATCTGGGACCTAACTTCATCCTCCAAGATGACAACGCTCGCCCCCACAGAGCCAGGGTTATCACAGACTACCTCCACAATGTGGGAGTAGAGAGAATGGAACGGCCTGCCAAGAGTCCACACCTCAACCCAATTCAACACTTGTAGGATCAGCTTGGGCGTGCTGTACGTGTTAGAGTGACCAACACAACCTCGTTGGCTGACCTGCAACCAATCCTGGTTGAGGAATGGAACGCCATCCCACAGCAACGTGTGACCAGGTTGGTGACCAGCATGAGGAGGAGGTGCCAGGCTGTTGTGGCTGCGTATGGATCTTTCACCGCTACTGAGGCTCCTGACGGTGTATTAAATGAATAAAGTGTAAAATAGCCAATATGTCTTGTTTGTTCCTTGTTACTGATAGAGAGTTCAATCATCTAATCTACTAAACAACTCAAAACAAGAGTCAGTACCAACAGGAGAATACACTGTTTACCATTGACGGAGTATTTTGGCAAATTTTTCTTGGGCGCTCCCCACATAATCAGCTGTGCTGCTCATCCCACAAATGCATGATCCTTACAAGTTGGACATCATTGCGAAGGTAAATAAACAGGCTTTCCAACCATGTAAAATACAATGACCATTAGCATTGTAACAACAGAGAAATAATCGACCAAACACAAGTTTACTAACTTTGTTTTTCCAGTTTATATATATATAGATATATACTGTATATACATAGATATCTATATATATATTTATATATATATAGATATATATACAAACAGGCACAGTGTGCATTAGGTCAGGGGGCTCACTGAACCCCCTAGAAATGCATCTATATATTTTTTATAATAACGTTGCGTTCTGTTAGGAGGGTGTTATATGTAGCTTCACACATCCCAATACATTACACCTCTCTGCCTTGTACACAGTATATTCCCTTTAGATTTTTTTCTGTGAACCCCCAACCTATACCTATATACAGTATACAGTATATATATACTGTATATATATATATATATATATATAGATGGGGGGGTGGCACAGTAGGGGTGTAGGAGAGAGGGAGGAGGGGTTGTGGTGTTGAAAGTGGAGAGAGGTTGTGAAGTGAAAACATAAAGTGAACAGATGGGATGAAAAGTGAAGAAAAGGCTGTGAGAGTGAGAGAGCGGGTGTGATGATGATGATGATGATGATGATGATGACGTCCTCCACAAACGTGTTTCCCTTGACACCTGTGATGTTAACTGAGACATCCCATGATGCACTGGGGCTAAAGATGCCAACAGGAAAGTCAGTCATTGTGTACATCCCAAGTCATAGTTATAGGGGGCTGCTGTGGCTCAGAGGGTAGAGCAGGTCGGTGGTTCAATCCCTTTGCTCTGGTCACATGTCCATGTGTCCTTGAGCAAGACCCTCAACCCCAAATTGCTCCTGAAGGCTGAGCCATTGGTGTGTGAATGAGTGTTTAGATCCTGACAGGCAAAGTTGGCACCTTGCATGGCAGCCTCTACCATCAGTGTGTGAATGTGTGTGTGAATGGGTGAATGCTGACATGTAGTGTAAAGAGCTTTGAATGGTCAGAAGACTGGAGAAGTGCTGTAGAAATGCAAGTCCATTTACCATTTAAGTCTCGTTTCCCTCACTTGCGTCTTTTCCTTGCATCTTAGTCCCTCCCACCAGGGAAGCATGGAGAGACGCAAGGAAACCATGCAAGGAGAGAGGAAACGAAGAAATATGTTTTAAGAGAAATGAGACGTCGTTTCCTCTGAAGCGTCACGTGAAGCGATGTCTGTTTCTGATGACAGCAGTAGCTGATCACAGCTGGATCAGCTGTCAGTCGCCTTTAACAGCTATAGAGACTTTTGATGGAGTTTGTGTCTGAACTGATCTAATACTAATAAAGACACACAGTTATTATCAGTGGCAGATTAATTAACAACACAAAACAATGACAGATATAATCCAGAAACCCTCACAGGTACTGCATTTAGCATAAAACAATATGCTCAAATGATAACACGGCAAACTGCAGCCCAACAGGCAACAACAGCTGTCAGTGTGTCAGTGTGCTGACTTGACTCTGACTTGCCCCAAACTGCATGTGATTATCATAAAGTGGTCTGTAAAGGGGAGACTCGTGGGTACCCATAGAACACATTTACATTCACATCTCTTGAGGTCAGAGGTCAAGGGACCCCTTTGAAAATGGACATGACAGTTTTTCCTCGCTAAAATTGAGCTTAAGTTTGGAGGATTATTTAACCTCCTTTGCGACAAGCTAGTATGACATGGTTGGTACCGATGGATTCATCAAGTTTTATCAAGTCATATGATACCAGTGTCTTCACTCTAGCTTTAAAACTGAGCCGCTACAACCTAGAAATCGCAAGTTGCATTAATGCGTTAAAGACATTAGTGGCGTTAAAACAAATTTGGGTTAACGGTTATTATCACGTTAACTTTAACAGTCCTAGAATTTTCCCTTTCTTATGAAAATGAATTATTTAGTTTTACTGATTATTCCTCTGCTTAAACCAATGACTACAATATTATTAATTTTATTGTTAGCGAAAACACATATTCATAAAGTTCGCCAATCACAAACCTTCTATTTTTGTCTTTGAAAGAGCAGCACATTAAAACAACGTTGTACTCTAAAGACAAGAAAGCTTGTAAAACTGTGGATTTATCTACTTTATTCATTATTCTTTTGTTCAAAGCTTATAACAGTTTAACATAAACAAAGAGAATGACTGCAGAGGTGACACAGATGTCCTAACAAGTGTTTTTCTCTCTCTGTCGTAGCCAACCAGTGAAGAAGACCTCTGCCCCATCTGCTACGCTCACTCCATCTCTGCCATCTTCAAGCCCTGCTCCCACAAGTCCTGCAAGTGAGTCCACAGACACACACACACACACACACACACACACACAAAATAAACCATAACACAAACAGGTTCTTTTATGTGTAACAACCCACACACCTATTTCATCTCCAGCGTTCTGCTGCCTCCTCACTCACAAACAAGTCCTGCAGAATCTGTTTCCAGCTTCTCCTTTCTGTTGCAGAGATCACGAAGCATGATGATAAAATATGATCAAAGTATACATGTCTTTCATGTGGTTTCATTATTCATTATCACTACTGTTGAAGAAAGATTGAAGTTAAAGGAAGATCTTTAAAAAGATATATCTATATATATGTGTGTGTAAAAATCATGTTCCCAATCTAGTGGAGCGGATAACATCAATTTTTCAGTCAAATCGTGCAAATAGTGATACAAGCACCAAATTTGGCATGATGATTACCGAGGGGGTCACTAAGCAAATATAAACCATTGGCCACTTGAAAATCCAAGATGGAGACTCACCGGACAGCCAAAAAGTAAGAAAAAAGTTATTGGAGGATGTTAAAGCTGTAATAATTAGATCAAGCATACCAGAAAACATATAATTCTACATCACAATCAAAATTCAAATTGACAAAGTACATGTATTTCTTTAAGAAAAACATTCTCCACGAGTGCATTTGACAGCCATCTTGAAAAATGGCTGCCATATTACAGTTAAAAATGGTTAAAACTATCAAAACTAGATCCAGCATGCCAGAAAACATATAATTTGATACCAAGATCACTCAAATCGACCAAGAGAGAAACCATTAACGGTAGGTCAATTTGGCGGCCATCTTGAAAAATTGCCGCCATCTTGGATTTTCAAGTGGCCAATCGTTTATATTTGCTGTGTCCCCTCGGGAATCATCATGCCAAATTTGGTGCTTGTATCACTATTTGCATGATTTTTCCACTATCCACTCCACTAATCACGGTCCTCCGGTGCTCATAACGGCATTTGCAGGATTTCACAGCGCTGAAGGAAAACAACCATCAGAGCCCAGGAGTCTCCAAGCACTACTGTTTAGCTGTAAGATGAGAACGTTTGCTGCGGCTGGTGGCCGTTGTTCTGTATTTCCTCAACAAAAGCGTCTCAAGATAACTTCTGTTATGATTTGACGCTATATATAAAAATAAATTGAATTGAATTGAACAGATCTCAACATGGCTTCCAGGCAGGGTCTGATTAGCACCTGCCACCCGCCACTTTGGTAGGCGGGGAAAACGCAAAGGTTGTCTCGTCATGCCCGGGCCGAAAAAAATATGATCGGGGAGGATGAAAATTAAATTTGGGACGAATTTGGGGCGAGAGTTGAAAGAAAAATAGCCTTTACATTAGAAAGAACAGTGATGGAAATGACTGCATGTTATGTGATCAATCCTGCATGTACACACACACATAACATATACCGCCGGCCTCCGATCTCAGGACAGCTGCAGCGGCTACGAAGTCAATGAAGTAAACTTTCTGGTATTAACGTTATCAGTTAGCTAACGTTAGACTGTTTGATGTTAACGGTAACGTTACCAGTTAGCTAACGTTAGACTGTTTGATGTTAACGGTAACGTTACCAGTTAGCTAACGTTAGACTGTTTGATGTTAACTGTAACGTTACCAGTTAGCTAACGTTAGACTGTTTGATGTTAACTGTAACGTTACCAGTTAGCTAACGTTAGACTGTTTGATCTTAACTGTAACGTTACCAGTTAGCTAACGTTAGACTGTTTGATGTTAACGGTAACGGTACAATTAACGCTCGCTAACGAGCCGGCAGCCAACATTTGTATTTACAGCGAGTGCGCTGACGATAACGTTACTTTAACGAGGAGTCAAAACTCTGAAATCATGTTACTAATGTTAAACACTCATTTACCTACTTACTCCTGTCTTCGTCTCCTTTGGGTAATAAGGCTGCAATGAATGAATTTAGTCCATACCAACATGCTGCGTCTCTCCTCATGACAGGAGCATCTCCAGCAGCTCCTCCAACTTTAGGAGCGCAGCTAGCAGGGCCGGTTCCGGCTAGCAGGGCCGGTTCTAGCTAGCAGGGCCGGTCCGAACTTTTAGGATTAGGGGCCATATGCAAAATCTTGTTTTTCGACGAAATGCTGTTTTTTTCACAACAATATAAAATGGATAAAAGGAAGGGAGTTATGACCTGATTATAAATATTATATTTAAATAGTCTAATAATCTTTTGAATTGTGTGTTTTTATGAAAATAACCACTACAGATGGCGATAACAAAGTACAGTACAGTACTGTGTAGGCTACAGTACCCCCCACCCCCAAAAAACAGGGCTACCCCGGAAGCTACGGTGTAATTTGAACACTGTAATTTACCGTGTATATAATGTTTTTCATGTAAAATATATCGAACATTGAATGATATCAGAACTAAAATGTTATTTCTTCACTTAGCGCAGAGATTTCAAAAGTGACAGATAAAATTTCTGAGTGACAGACAAAAAAATACTTGCCTGCCACAGTAGCAGAAAGTACACTACAAGATGTTTCTGAAAACATTTGAGGAGAGAAATAGGCATTAACGTAACAGAATATTGATTCATATTTGATCAGCACTGCCTAGTTTGACCGTTTGGTTGGAGTTCATGAGTGATTGACAGCTGCTCAGAGATGGCAAGGCTCCAGCTTGGCTCCGATTGGTTGTTTTCCTCCGGTCTGGGAAATCTTGCAGATGCCGTTTCGAGCACCGGAGGGCACAGAGGCACATGATTTTTTCAGATTAACTGTCTCATGCACTACTGTCAGGATATAGCGACCGTTTTATAAAAATAACTTTTTAACTTTTTAATCATATTTGCTCCAATTCTACCCACTGCTGCTTTTAGGCACTCAAATACTGGCATATTGTCAATAAAGATAATTAAATACCAAAAATAAATTAAAGCTTCAAGCATCGATGAATGGGCCCTCACCTATGTGCACGTCGGGGGTTGGTTGAAGTATCTGTCCACATCCAACGTGATCAATGTGGCAGGCCACAATGAGTGCAAAGAGACTGCGTTATGCATTATGAAATAGAGTGGGGCTAATGTGTAGGGGAGGGGGATAACATCCCCAATGAAACAGGAACTCTCTGCTGAGTGCAATGACACCTCCCACAAGGGCCTGCGACAAATAGTTAAGGAGTTCTGAAAGGGGGCTAATGTGTTGGGGCGGGACTATGGGTCTATATTGTCATGTAAATGTCATCAGGCCTGGAAAATTTGGGGTAAATTGGACAATGTTCATTGGAGTTACAACAATTTCCTGTGTCATGGCCATCAAATTAAAAACGGGCAACTTACTGTTGGGTTTACGGTTTAACTCCAAGAGACTTTTTGGTACATCTCTTCAAGCTACATATACCTACCAACTCTCATAGATCTAGGTGAAACGCACTGCAAGAGCTACTAGATAGGGGGCGCTAGCAAGCCATTTGTGCAAGGCCCATATCACATGTGAATTTTCGCCATGTCTGATATGTGTGCAAAGTTTCACAACTTTTCTTTAGTTTTGCACTTTAAGACCCTCAAAAATAATATCCATTTTAAGAATGATTAGCATTCATTCTTAAAATGAGGGGCCCTAATAACAGAAATGTCTGTGATTTAAATATAACTGATACTGATTCTGTAATGCTCCATCATCAGACTCTGACCTGTCGACAATTCCTGAACTGAACTGTTCATACATGGCATGCAGGCACACTGAAGACTGAAATAGACATGTGAAGGCACATTGTAGCGGGGCTCAAAACACTTGCTTTAATTTGGTATAGTCTCTTATTCAGCAATAAACACTCTCATTAGTTGCTTTGTCACGGTGTGAACCTGCAGTGGGAGGCTGCCTGAACGCTGTGGAAAGAAGGAGTCTCTGTCCAGTCTGTTTTTGTTTTGTTCCGCTTATCAACACATTCAGGCGATGCTGTCGTAAATTAAATGTTTGCAGTGTATCCACAGATATACCCGACTTCAGTTTAACAGTGTCGGCATACTGTTTGACCATGGATGTATAAAGAGAACTGGTACAGCGTTGGAGGCGGGCCTCCGTTCATTCCTATGAAAGTGTATCAGTTGCTCACGAAGCCAAAACGGCTCGTCTTCTAAGTGAAAAGTACCCCAGATCTTCCGGCGATCTTCCGCATCCATTGGGCCCATGGAGCAGGCGCAGTAACGTCTATTAGTGCGTTTTACAATTTTTAGGACCTAATGATTTAAATAAGGACTATTCAAGTCCCAAGGTCCAATGGCATCACGTGACGGACACGGACATTCTAGTACCACCGTTTGGCCACTACGAAAATTGGCATCAATGACCGACGCTCTTCCTGGGGGCTTGAATTTGACACAAATCGTTGTCTATTGAGCTTGATTAACCCGGCGAATCGGCTAAACCAACTAGCATGGTCCAGCTGATAGATAACAACTAGTGCGCTGCCAAAACTTTCCGGGTAAAACAAGCGCTCCAGAATTCCTGTTCCGTGTGTGCGAGTAGTAGACATCTGTTTGGGTCACAAAAAGGGTGACGCATATCAAACCAAACGTCCTCTACCGAACGGTTGAATACAATTACACGTATACTCCTATACTCCTATACTCCTATACGTTTGTGTACTGTTTAGCTGTAAAATGAGAAGGTTTGCTCCGGCCGGTAGGTGGTGCTTGATTTTGACTGGGCTGTTTAAACATGGTGGCCGGGTATCGAATGTAAATGTAAATCATTCTAAGGTAACGAAAACACAACGATTCTTATTTCCAGGTGATTATACACTAAAGAATTATTATATTTTATTAATATTGTATCCCGTTTCTGCCAATATAATAATAATCACTAAAGTAGGCATTAAAAAAAAAAAAAACAGTTCATGACCAATAGGCTAGTTAGGTGAGTCATGAGGCGGTAGCATTACATGAAGACATAAACACAATGTATGTAATACTGCACTATGTAAGCACAGTCTGTTAGAGCTGAAATGATGAGTCACCTTTCAGCCCAAATACCAAACATACTCTGGACAAAATACGTACAAAATAAATATATAATCAAGTCTTTATATTGGCAGCCTGTCTGAACAGAAACATGTATGCAACATATAGAAGAAGGTCAGAGGTCAGAGGTCAGAGGCAGCTTTAGAAACATGGCATTCATGTGGGATGGGAAACAGTGCGTTGCTCAAGGACACTGCTGAAGGTCGGATGCTTCCAGTCAGGGTGTTGAAGGTCGGCCTCCTTCCCCATTATGCCTCTCAGATGCTCACATTGTGTGAGATGACTAAAGTCCATCTGTGCGTGTTGCTGCGCTTTCAGGGTCAACAGATTTTATTCAAACATCCATGGAAGACTTTAGATTTTACCTTTGACCACTTCACCGGGAACTTCACTTTCAAAGAACTTCATATCTAATTGCAATTATTTTGAATGATATTTCAATTCTGACATAATTTGGATATGATAGATGGGATAATAATTTTTACATCATTATTCTCATCAAACATATTAAAATGATTATGGTGTGATTTTTGCGGGGATCTGTACCTAATAAAGTTGTTTTCTTAACTGCTGACTCAATGTTAGAATCAGCAGTTGCTTGTTAACAGCGATACTTGTGGCCGCTAAGTCAACGACAGTCAGCGTCCTGTTGCTTGCGCTGTGTAGACGGGAGGTAGGCTAGGCTTCAGCTCATGCGGCGCTTCTGTTCCTTACGTGAACCCACGCGGCGCAAATACGCTAGCGCTGCGCCGTTATGAATCACCATTATGAACCTGATATGGAGAGGGCAGAGGAGAGTACCGGCAGCTTGTGAGAAGCTCCGGTACGCATGAAAAAGTTACGGTACACCAAGGAGTAAAATGAGGAAGTGCCGCCCCCCCTATTAAGAAACATAATAATAATACAATAATAAACAACAATACAAAATAAATTTATTAAAATTATAAAATAATATGTTGGCTTCCTCCTGAATGTTTCCACTGAAGTTGTGGCTGTAATTTCCTCTCACTCAGCCTTCAGCCTTTGAGCTGACGCTGCCTCGTTCGCCTGAAGGCCTCATCGATCCAAACAGCTGACTGACACACACACACACACACTGTCGGGATCCTTCATTTTTCTGTACAGCTGTTTGTTCATTTAAAGTCCTTGGCACAGAGAAACACACAAAACACAACAGATAAAATACACACACACTATACTATATATTTGATGTATAAATACTTTATATACACACTCATGTACATAGGTGTGTGTGTGTGTGTGTGTGTATGTTATGGTGTGAGTCAGCTGTTTGGTTGCTGCTGATAGTGGCTGAAACCTCTGCAGCAGACCTCGGTGCAATTCATACCTCAATGCATATTTCATGTTCTCCTGGAGGTGGGCTTGATTTAGCTTAGCTGTACGCCAACTCAGCAGTTGTATGGATTATTGTGGAGCTGATTGAGAGCGCTGTCACGAGGAATAAACCATGCCGACCGCAGCTGATTCTAATCACCTCCAAGGCCAAACTCAGGCTGCTTTTTACCCGTGTGTCTGTGTGTCCAGCCCCCGGTCTGGACTACAAGGACCACGTTACCCCTCTGTTTACTTCTCATTGTCTCTTCATTTCCCTTTCTCAGTTACTTTACCCTCCTTTGCTGCTACATTACGCAGCGAGGTCGCATTCTAGTTGAAGAAGCACATGGGGGGGGGGACACACTTCCTTACTGAAAGGAGGAAGGTTCACTGTTTGACTGTGCATAAACTAAATCTAATAAATAAATGTAACACTTTTATAAATGAATAAATGATAAAAGTATCTGTTAATGATCACAAAATTATTATTAAACCTTAAATAAACATTACGTAGATAATAGATAATAAAGCTACCATATCATGCTCATTTTCAGGTTCATACTTGTATTTTGTTTACATGCTATAATGTTAAAAAAAACTTTATTTTCCTCATACTGTCTGTCTGAATATACCTGTATTTACCCTCTGTCTGAAACGCTTTGTTTTAGAGCATTTCAACAGAATTGCAACAGAATTGCAACAGAATTGCGTTGCTAGGCAACAGTTTGGGTCCATGTTTACTTCCTGTCAGCTGATGTTATTCACATACACTGCAACAGGAAATAAACTGGGACAATTTAGAATATTTATTTTTAAAACCATGTGATGATCTATATATTGTATATTTGTGACATCACAAATGGACAGAAATCCTAACGGCTTGTTCCAAACGCATAATTTCTGAATACGGGCTGTGTGTTTCTCCGTATATTGAGCGTTTTGACAGTATTTATACAGCACTTAAACCTGCTTTATAATATAAAAGACATGAAAATCTCACTTTTTACAATATGGGACCTTTAAGGGTTAATAATTGCTTTGTACAGGTCTATAAACATTATTTGGATGGCTATTATAAAGTTACAACTGATGATTATAATATCTTGTTAAATAGGCGAGATTGGATTGATGATTCAAAAAAGTTATTTTTGCTATATCGTGACAGTAGTACATGAAACAGGTAACATGAAAAAAATCATGTCCCTCTGGTGTCCTCCGGTGTCCTCCGGTGCTCCTAACGGCATCTGCAAGATTTCACAGACCGGAGGAAAACAAGCAGTAAGAGCTGACCTGAGGTCTGCTGTCCATCTGCAGTCCATGAGAGCCGGCTGTCAATCACTCACAAAATGGTCAAACTAGGCAGCGCTGATCAAATATGAATTAATATTCTGTTACTGTAATGCCTATTTCTCTCCTCAGATGTTCTCAGAATCATCTTGTAGTGCATGGTTTAGCTGTAAAATGAGAAAGTTTGTGACCCGGCAGCCATGTTGAGATATTTTGAAGGAACGCCAAGCACCGGCATTAACCCTAACCCTAACCCTAACCCGGAGCACAGCCAATAGGAACGCTCTCTCTCTGAAATGACCTGTGATTGGTCAAAGTCTCCCATCACGGGTTAGATTTTTTCAAGCCTGAAAACAGAGCCATGAGGAGGAGCAGAAGTCTAGTAATCTCTCAGAACACTTTAATTAAAATATGCTGAAAGATTATTATGGATTTTTTTCCCCAATGATGCCAAAAATATACTGACTACTGCTGCTTTAAATTCTTTGTAAAGCATAAACATTATTTAGATAGTTAATACTATGTTAATGGTTAATATATGGTTTCTGGTCCATCTATGTAATGTTTGTAGATGTTTTACAAATGATTTTAAAGGTTTACAGATCATTTTACAGATTAACCAATATCTAATATAGTATATAAAATGTTATAATGTGTGCAACAATAAACTGAAAATAAATACTTTACTAATGTAATCAGAATATAAAGTTATCGTCTCTTATCAGCTATGATACAATATAGATTTTATAAACTAATTATTTCATATTAAGCAAACTAATGATAAAATAATTAGTAAACATTATTAATTATCATTTCATTGTTTATTTACAGTAAAATAACTATTAACTAAGTTCAATTAACTGTCAATTAACCATTCATAAATGATGGATATCATAAAGTGTTACCATAGTTCTTATTGCAAATACCCAATAAGATCATTATTTTAGCTTATATTTGGTCTTCCTCTGAGATGCTCCGGGGAATAATTTAGATTTTATAATTAACATAATGCCTCCCACCTCATTAAGAGCATTGCGTCATTTACTTTGGTAAAATAATCACATTTTCAAAAGGCTAAATTAATTTCAATATTTGGGTACTTTAATGAGGTTTTACGTTAAGAGTTTAGGCCTGAAATTAAACAAAATAAAAAAATAAAAAATGTTTGTGTATTCTAATAACATATTTATATACAATATACAAGACTGTTGTGACCTCCACCAGGACGTAAGACATATGACGTGATTATTAAACTGTGTTGTTTCTGTGTAGGGCCTGCATCAACCAGCATCTGATGAACAACAAGGACTGTTTCTTCTGCAAAGCCACCATCACCGGGGTCGAAGACTACAGCAAGCCTGTCGCCTCCTAACACCCACACACACACACACACACACACACACACCCACACAAACACACACACTAAACTGAGACGGCCCCCAATATAAAAAATAGAGTCCTGGATGGATGACAGCAGCGTCCTTCAGTGTGAGAACTAGTTGTCATATTAGCACAACAATTCACCTCTACCTGTCAGTGCAGGTACACCACACACACACATACACACACACCTCTTACACAAGCTCTTACAGGATGGCAGGTGTGTGCCATATTTCACCTTTACCTCTGTGGAGACACTCTACACGAAGACACACACAGGCAGGGAACAACGGAAAACTCATACCTCACCCTACCTATAGATGGATTACTGAATGGGCCCACCAGGTACAGAACCAGGGGCCCGAGGGGGCCGGGCCCCTCTTTGAAGTGACTTAACATTCTTGTAAGAGAATCAATCAGACAAATAAATTAATCAGAGACACAAAACCATCTCAAAGAGACACAAAACAAACTCAAAGAGACACAAAACCACTACAAATAGATGTCCATTTGCAACTCTGTCTCCTACAAAATTACGTTCCCAAACAACTAAACTGAATTCTCAATTATATTTTGAGATAATTCCTGAATTGATGATTTTCCATAGTTAATCGTGATTAATCGCAATTTCATCACACATTTTTTTTATCTGTTCTAAATTTACCTTAAAGGGAGATTTGTCAAGTCCTCTTATCGACATGGGAGTGGACAAATATGCTGCTTTATGCAAATGTATGTATATATTTATTATTGTAAATCAATCAACAACACAAAACAATAACAGATATTGTCCAGAAACCCTCACAAGTACTGCATTTAGCATAAAACAATATGCTCAAATCATAAGATGGTAAACTGCAGCCCAACAGGCAACAACAGCTGTCAGTGTGTCAGTGTGCTGACTTGACTATGACTTGCCCCAAACTGCATGTGATTATCATAAAGTGGGCATGTCTGTAAAGGGGACACTCGTGGTAAAAAAGACGAGCTAGTATGACATGGTTGGTACCGATGGATTTATCAGGTTTTGTAGTTTCATATGATACCAGTATCTTCTCTCTAGCTTTAAAACTGAGCCCAATACAACCTAAAAATCGCAAGTTGTGGCATTAACTTTGTCAGCCCTGTTTTAAACATGTTAACGTTGTGAATATAACAAAACAATAACGCAACAAAACTACTTTGACGGGTTTAAAGGGACGGGTTTATGTAAGAATCAGAAATGTCTTGTTAACAGCTTCACCTGTGTCCGTTAAGTCAACTAAAGTCAGCGTCCTGTTGCTCGCGCTCGCGCTTATGCTCGCTCTACATAGACATGAACGAGCATCGCTCAAAACAGTGAGGAGACACACGTCAGCTAAAAGCACAATATCACTCTATATTTCAGCTGCTTGGCAGTAATGTTAGCTGACCAGACGAAGGTCTCTCCATGAATCAATGCTGATCCTAGTGTTGGCTTTTCCTGCCTCAGCCTCCCGACCGCGGCCGGAGGGAACAGGGGAGACACCTGAGTTTTGATCGGAGACGATAACGTTTCTCTCTGCGGAGCCCCGTCACTTCACAAGACACGGGAAACCTCTGTTGGTCTGGAGGAGCTGCAGCAGTTATTTCTGCACAAACGTCCACTGTACATTCACTAGATATTCTCAGAGCTAAACTAACTCTTCTGTAGGGTGTAGTGTGCGCGCATGCACGTGAGAGGTGGTTCGAGCTGTGAGTGAAGGCAGGCAGAAGAGCAGAGTACAGCAGAGACTCCGGTCCTGGAGACCAAAGCTACGGTCTCCCCCGCGTCCTCCGACCGCGGCCAACACTGTTTAACAGACGGGCTTCACTAGATACAACCAAGAGGTTTTGGTGCTTCACTATAGTTTGTGTTGGAGTCTGAGTCTGAACAGCGTAGACACACGCGAGCGCGCATGGGACACCGACCCACAATGATTTATACGTGTAAGAAGTTACAACAGTCCCTTGAAGAAAACTTCATGGTTTGGCGTAAAATGACTACGAAATTTAAACAAAACATAAACAAAAGAACTACACGGGACACAAACGGTGGTCTCCTGGGTGACAGTTCTGTGTTTATAGACGATATAATGGCTGTGTTTTGTGTATCTTTGAGTCTGGGGTGTATTGCTCCTATATGGAGGAGCGTTGGGCCCGGGGGCCTGTTGTCTCATAATCCATCCATGACCCTACCTACAGGTTGGCGTATATACTTTCACACCAATGTACTGTAAACATGATCAAATACACACTATTTCTACCATCATCGGTGCAGGGAGTAGGTTTACAGCCATTGTAACTTAAAACTTTGAAGACGTGGAGGGTATTTTTAAGACTTTGACAAATGCAGTTTTAACACACAGGAGTTCACACACACTGTACAGTCACACACTTTAAGCAAAGTCAATCATAATCTGTTGGATAGATGTCTAGAGAACTAATCTGATATAGGGGTTGAGAGCTTGGTTTCTCTTAAACGGCTGCTGGCTGTAGTTTCATAATATGAATAAACTCTTCCTGGTTGATATTTGAGGGAAACTGCTCAGTTCCACTGTGTAAATCAGACACATCCTGATATCCACCATGTCATTTGTCATTGATTGCAGTACTTTTCTACAATCTACAGGAATAGTTCACTCTGAAAGAAAGCATATTGTGTCTGTGATCCTGTTGGCTAGTTGGAATAGAGAGAAACTAAACGTATAATGTCGAAAAGGATCACGGAGAATCCTGGCCGTTATCTTTTGAATTGATTGTGATCTTTAGGGATGTGTACCTTTATAAGCTTTATTTCAAAGAGCCAGAAAATGACCGTCTTCACAGTAATTAAAGCGTCAGTTTCAGATATTTGTGTCTGATAACAGGCAGCATACTTTCAAATGGATTCATTTCTTTTCCCGTTTGAGTGGTGCACGTTGAAAGCCTTCTGATTGCGGTAAATATGGCTCTTTGACAATTGGAAGCAGTGTGAAGGCTCAATCAAATGTTAAAAATAAAAAGGAAATTGGATATTGAGGTGACAAACTGTAAAACAACAGTTTGAAAATGGAAAATTTAATTTAAAGTCCTGAAATGTAAAATAGGAAATCTTAAAAGTAACTGATCAAATAGAAATATATATAGAAATAATCAAAGCTTAAATTAAAAAAAAGGAAAATTGAAACATGTATAAGAGAAAATTATTTAATAACATAAACTTTTGTTTTCCCATGTTTATATCATTTTAATATCCAACTACCTTTTTCTTTTTTAACTTTTAATCATGGCCTAATTATACTAAGTACTATTTTCCATTTACACACTGTTCATTTGAATTGTGGGTTGAAATATTTTCCATAAATCAGGCCATACTCAGATATGTAAAGTAAAAAGGGAAATAGAGTATTGAAATGACAAACTGAATTAAATTTGAAAATGGAAAGTGAAATTTCAAATTCTGAAATGCTTAAATGTAAATGATCAAATTGAAAATAAGATATGAAGTTAGCTTTCTTTTTGGCATTTCGCTTTTCAAGCAGGACATAAATCATAATATCCATTCGTCATTTCCAACTTCCTTTTTTCTTTCTCATATTTAGCTATGACCTGATAATTCTACCCAAAATTAAGATTAAAAGTGTAAATGGAAAATTAATTATTATTTTAGTTATTATTAATTCATTTTCTCTTTCAAAATGTCTTAGGTATGCTCTCATTTTCCTTTTCAATTACACGCTGAATAACAGCTAAAATATAGGTTATTATCCATTTTCCCTTTTCATTCTAATTCTGGGTAAAATGATCCCCCATAATGTTGCAGCTGGTAGAGTGAAAGTATTTGAAATGTTGGATCTCAGCTAAATGAGGACTATTTCACGTCTTTGGAACATTTCACAGATTGTGTTTGTTTTCATTTTCATCTCTGGTGTTTTTCAATATGAACTGCAATTTGTTTCATTTGTTCTGTGCAAGTTTTTATTGTCCAGAAACAAAATAATAATAATAATGATAATAATAATAATAATAATAATAGTCCGAAGCCCAGACGAGTGAATTTCCAGTGAGATTAGGGGCCTCATGCAGCAACAATCTTTTTAAAATGTCTGTTATATTTTGTCTTAACAGAAAAGTAAGAGAAAATAATAAGAGAAGTCAACTCCAGATGCACCAAATGTTTTTAACCATCCAAATCTGCTCTTACCCGGCTGTGCAGAAAGATCAACCCCACTTCATCATAAATTGGATGCGTGTGGCCAATTGTTTATTATTAATATAGATAACGCCCTTTAAACACTGTATAAGGGCAGGTATTAGTGTAGGTAATGTCCACTAAACACTATAGAAGGGAGATGATAGATAGATAGATAGATAGATAGATAGATAGATAGATAGATAGATGGATAGATAGATAGATAGATAGATAGATAGATAGATAGATGCTTATATTACTATTTAAGGTAAACTGAAAGTAAACATGTGATTTTCCAGAGCATCAGTACTGGCGTTACATGAAAAGTGAAAAGCATTGTAGAGCAGTATGTAAACCATCCAGAAGCTGAACACACGCACAGCGGTTTTTATAGTATTAATTGGGATCATTGGACCAATAGAATTTCTTTAGCCCACAAATTTAATAATTTAATCATTATAATTATTCTAAAACGTATAATAATCTAAATTTCATTTTTTTATGTTCCTCAAATTTAAGACTAATGTTTCCTTGCGTTGAACAAACAATTTGTGGACGATGTAAAGGAGATGCTACTTCTCTTGGCTAGAGCGCTCTCCACTCGTAAAATGTTCTCTTACCTCAGACAAGAGCGAGAATAAGAAAACATCAGTGAATCACAGAAGTCAATGAGTACCAACAAAATAAGAACAACCCGTGGATACATACAGAAATAAGAGAAAATGTGTTTGTGTATAGCTTCCTGCATGAGGCCCAATAGAGTGCTACAGGGATGAGTCCTAAAACCCAGAAATGAGTTAGCATTTAGCACGTCCCGTTCACTCGGCTGGAAGTCAATGGGTTTTTAGTTAGAAAACTGAAATAAGGTCTGTGGTTAACACAAGCTGAACAGATTTTAACGTTTTGTTCTAAGATATAAAATACATCAGTAAATATCCCCACTCGTGAATTTTGAAGTTTTTATGTCTCTTAAAAAAGGCAGTTGCTAACAAGCGGCTAAATGAGCCTACTAACGTTGTGTATACTCACACTCGTATGACCGTGGTGTAGTCGTTTACAACGTTAGCTTTTTACTTCTGGTGTTTTTATTTATGGAAGTTAACTTGCTGAAAGTATTATAAACGTGTGTTTGTCACAGAGCTTATTTCCTTTAATAATCCAAAAGCCAGTGGAACAATCCCATTGGCTTTTTGTCAAGGGAACCCAGGGCGATGCTGACTTCCTGTTTGGCCTACAAAAATATGTCATCCCTGCAGCACTCTTTGTTTCTGTTTATCTGGTGTTACACTGACAAACGAATGATACACCAAATATTCAAAATGATGCGAGCTCAAAGTGTGACTCTAAAGGGCTTTCTGACTGGGAATGTTGATGGACATGTGCTCATATGTTTTACGTTGGGTCTTCACGGATGTCTGTGTGTGTGTGTGTGAGTGTGTATTTGTTTTCCTCACTATATGAACTGATAGCTGTACTTATATTCAAAGCATGTATCTGAGTGAACAGAGTGTTTATTGTGCAGGTTTACAGAGAGCTTCAGTGGTGCTGCTGAAGGCTGCACTGAGTAATATTACATTGAGCGTTTTATTTGTTGTTTCCTGTTTACCCTTTTATCTTATTTTGGGGATGAGGGAGGGAAGAGAAGATGTCGGGGATAGACAGGCTTATTGTTTTCTATTTCTCATTTGTGAGTGAGAGTGCACATGTAACTGCATTAAATTATTTATCCTAAACTGACGAGCTGCTCGGTGTGCTGTTCTTCTTGGTGGGGTGGATGAAAACAGAAAGAGAGAGAGATGTGAAAACTGGACAAGAGAGAGGACAGAAATGGGTGTGAGGCGATGCAAACTGTTCATAAACAATGTGATACACAAGTCGATAAAGTGCTCGTCCGAGTGAAACACAAAATAGAAGAAACCAAACCTTGTTGCTCTACACACACACAGAGCTGCTAGGTACAGCGGTGCTTTGAGCTAAATGCTAACACGCTCACAGTGACAATGCTGATGTTTAGAAGGTTCATTAGAGTGGAAATACATTTAGTAAACCAGCTTTACTTGGTTGAATGTTTCACTTACACTTTAAGCCCCATTTCCACCACAGGAACTAGAACCTTTTGAGGAACTCATTGCGTTTCGACTGCAGGGACCAGGGTCTACATTAAGTTCTGGGGACATTTTACAGTGCCTTTTTACCCTCCAGAAAGGCCCTGGTAGTACTTTCTGATAGTACCGGAAGTTTTAGGGTGGAGTTTTCAGGGATGACCTTGGCTGATTGGTGAAACACACACACAGCACTGCTTCAACTGTACCGCTTCATTCATAAACAAGACAATACTCTAGTATTGATTTAGGACCATTTTAGGACCAGGGGTTCTCTTCGGTTGATAACATTCAAAGTAAAGTTAGGCTCTACTCTTGGCTTCCTGACTCATTTATAAAAAGAGAGAGAGATCGTGAGGGCAAGCAGTAATGTTAGATGAGGGAGACGCGATGATGCTGTGAATGAGAGAAAGAAAAGTTATTTTCTCATTGTTTCATGGTGGTTAATGTAACCACCATGAAACAATGAGAAAATAACTTATTTGCAGAGCAAAATGAAACTAAGAGTGTCTGTCTCCACAGTAAATCATCTGTTGAATGTTTGATGTTATTTAATTGTGCTTTAGAACACTAAAGCATATGCAGCAGTAAATACAGTATATGCAGCAGTAAATACAGTATATGCAGCAGTCAATACAGTATATGCAGCAGTAAATACAGTATATGCAGCAGTTAATACAGTATATGCAGCAGTAAATACAGTATATGCAGCAGTCAATACAGTATATGCAGCAGTAAATACAGTATATGCAGCAGCAGTAAATACAGTATATGCAGCAGTAAATACAGTATATGCAGCAGTAAATACAGTATATGCAGCAGCAGTAAATACAGTATATGCAGCAGTAAATACAGTATATGCAGCAGCAGTCAATACAGTATATGCAGCAGTCAATACAGTATATGCAGCAGTAAATACAGTTAATGCAGCCGTAAATACAGTATATGCAGCAGTCAATACAGTATATGCAGCAGTCAATACAGTATATGCAGCAGTAAATACAGTTAATGCAGCCGTAAATACAGTATATGCAGCAGTCAATACAGTATATGCAGCAGTCAATACAGTATATGCAGCAGTAAATACAGTATATGCAGCAGTCAATACAGTATATGCAGCAGCAGTAAATACAGTATATGCAGCAGTAAATACAGTATATGCAGCAGTCAATACAGTATATTCAGCGGTAAATACAGTATATGCAGCAGTAAATACAGTATATGCAGCAGTGACTGTGTCACTTCTGTGCACCGTTAGACTATAAACACATCTGACAGTGTATCATATATCAAATACAGTGCAGAGTACATTGTATTACATGTTAGGTGATCTTTTTCATATATTTAATTAGGGCTTATCATTCAAATATATATCATTAGGCCTAATAATAACTATGATAATAATATTTATAACAATAATATACAATAACTCCCAGGCATATTTGACAGTGTCGCCGCCCTGTGAACAGGTGGTCATTTTCGGACGTCAATCTGATTAGATTGTGGGTCTCTTCGTCCTTCCCTGCAAGACATGCATCAGACTCCCGACTGTTACTCCTGATTGACATTTATGTAATGTGTTAATCATGTCTATAAAACGATGGATGTGCGGCAAGGCAAGGCAAGGCAATTCAAATTGCTTTACAGGGCACGTGATTATATTTAATATATTGTATAATATATGTTAAGAATAAAAACAACTTTCGCTGTGGACTGCTTTTGTTTTAATTGCTTTACAGATATTGCCTTAGCCTATATCTTATTTATTGGAAAGCGGCGGTGTACTCATTGTCGCAGAGTGCGGGATTTCTTTAATCAAAGTTATTGTAAAAATGCCCACCTGCCCACTCAGATTGTTACACAACAGTAGTGTGAAGACAGACAGAACAAGCTTTTCCTTTGAAGCTAAATACGCACGTTATAGAGAAAAAACGAAAGCAATATCTACTTTCTTACCGGCCTGCAGGCGCTTCTGCATTTGCACATCTGTGATCCGTCTGCTCTGCTGCGTCACCCGGGCCCGCCTCAGCCTATCCATTTTTGGATTAGCTGGGAGGCTGTGTCGTCACTACCTATGGGTGATGTCCATGCTTTATACAGTCTATGTATAAGACAGACTTGCGCAAACCTGTCCTTTAAATGCCAACCTCAAATGTCAAACGTGAAACATGTAAATGCCTGCTGAGTTCAAAGTGGAATCAGAAGAGAGTTCTTGTGTGTGTCACCTATTGGTCTGTCCAGCAACCTGACACCAGGCTGAGTGACCACAGTTTATAGATGGATACAGAAATAGCTGCATCAGAGAGGAACAGAAGGATGGAGGACCCGGAGGTAAAGATGGAGGAGAAAGGCACAAGGGCACTGATAGCAGCACTGAGAGTATTTATAGTGGAACAGGAGCTTTCTCTTTCAACCTGATCGATGGAAGCAGACCAGCACATAACCTGTCCACTAATGGCAACCTCCTCTGTGTGTGTGTGTGTGTGTGTGTGAGAGAGAGAGAGAATAAACTAAATGGGTCACTGAGAAAGACAGAGCAAAGAGAGAAAGTTTCAGCTCTCCACAGGAGCTTTGACCTGCAAGAAATGCTGCAAGAAATGCATTACACTGTGACTTTCGGGGAGCCCTATTTATGTCTACTGTACACATTCATGTAAATATATGAATGCGAACGCCTATGTGTAAAATTATTCAATCAATACATTTAATTCATACAGGAAATATTTAGCAAAACGACCACAAGGACACAAAGGCAGCAAAGACACAAAACGATTGTATAAGGTTGTACCAGATCAGGTGTTGCAGCAATGAGCGCCCTCATGGCTGGGTTATACAGCCCTGGATCAGCAGTTACGTGATTGACCAACACACTGTGATGTTGCATTTCCCTAAAAGTTGATTCTGTTTAAATTTTTGCAGCAGGCTGCTGCATTATTTTCAGCACCCGTGTGTCCCCCCCCCCACCTCAGGTTTAACTATGGCATTTAATTGGGATCAAAATCCCCGAGCGCACAGAAAAAATAAGCAGAAAAGCATCCTCAAGAGGGAGCATTTCTGCTCCGCGTGCACAAATGCAGTCCTGCGAGCGCAGGGCTGTTATGAGCGCTCGCTCGACCCTCTCTACGCGCTCGCAACTGCTCAACTCGCTCGCTCGTCAAGTTGACTTTTTAGACTTTGGAGGCGGGAATGGAATAGACAGTGGCTGATGTGTCCGCTCTTCGATTGGTCACTTTCAACACCTACAGTCTCTGACGGTGAAGGTAGAACATGAGTAATTCATTAACACGTGACACCGTTGTCCAATCATAGAGCACAGAACACGTGACCATCCACTCCTGCAAATATCACAATGTTGTATCTGGGAAGCAATTGAGTATTAATATTATTCATATATAAAATTAAATCACAGTCAATGTTTACATGCATTTAAGGGGCTTAGAAAGGAATACCCTTTTTGAGAGCTTTCCAAAGGTTTCTTGCTTTTCTTTTCTCTTTTGCGTTGAAAGTTTTTTTTCTTTTCTTTTATATTTTAAAAACAAACAAAAAATACCATCTAATAAATTGAACTGTGGACATATGCAATCATTGGGCATTTTAACTACTTCTTCTGATACGTTCTGCACAGCTGTCAAACACAATGGGAGTCTTTTCATTTCTCTTAAAATTATTTTCCTAAACCTATTGAGAGTCAGGGGGTGTTCATTATTATTATTGTTGTTGGCATTTCTGACAACTACATTCAAAACAACCACAAAGAGACAGAAAAAAAACACAGAGATGCAAAACAACCTCAGAGACTGAAAATGACCAGAAAGAGACACTTAACGACGATGAAAAGATATAAAAAACAACCACAAAGAGACACTAAACTACCACGAAAAGACCACAAAGAGATGCAAAGTTACCACAAAGAGACAAAAAACTATAAGGCATTAAAAATAACCACAGACATAAAACGACCAAAACAGACACAAATGACCACAAAGACACACAAAACGACTACAAAATATTCAAAACAACCACAAAGAGACACAAAATTACAACAAAGAGACTGCAAAGACATGCAAAACAACAACAGACACAAAACGACCATAAAGAGACACTTAACCACCACAAAGAGACACTCAACGACAGCAAAGAGATGCAAAACAACCACAAAGACACTGAAAACGACGACATAGAGATGCAAAATGACCACCAAGAGATGCAAAGTTACCACAAAGAGAAAAAAACGACCACAAAGAGAAACAAAATGACTACAAGGCATTCAAAACAACCATAAAAGAGACACTGAATGAACAAAGAGACATAAAATGATCACTTGGAGACACAAAACGACTGCAAAGAGACACAGAAAGACTGCAAGAAGACACAAAAACTACTACAATACATTCAAAACGACCACAAAAGACACAAAACGACCTCAAACAGACACAAATGACCACAAAGAGACACAAAACGAGTAGAAGATATTCAAAACGACCACAGAGACACAAAACAACCACAAAGAGATGCAAACGACCACAAAGAGATGCAAAACGACCACAGAGACAGAAAATGACTAAAAAAGACACACAAAATGACAACAAAGATGCAAAACGACCACAAAGAGATGCAAAACGACCATAGAGAAAGAAAATGACTACAAAGACACACAAAATGACAACAAAGCGACGCAAAATGCCCACAAAGAGACACTTCACGACCAGAGAGATAAACAAAAAACACAACAAGATGCAAAATGACCACAAAGAAACACAAAATGACCACAAAAAAAATGCAAAATGACAACTGCAGAGAGAGACACAAAATTACAACAAAGAGACACTTAAAGACTGCAAAGACATGCAAAACAACAACAGACACGAAACGACCACAAAGAGACACCGGTGTCTCTTTGTGGTCGTTTTGTGGTCACAAAGAGACACAAAACGACTACAAGATATTCAAAACGAACAGAGACAAAACTACCACAGAGATGCAAAACAACCGCAAAGAGATGCAAAACGACCCAGGAGACAAATAATGACCACAAAGAGATGCAAAACGACCTAGGAGACAGAAAATGACCACAAAGAGATGCAAAACAACCGCAAAGAGATGCAAAACGACCCAGGAGACAGAAAATGACCACCAAGAGATGCAAAACGACCCAGGAGACAGAAAAAAACCACAAAGAGACACAAAATGTTCTCAAAGAGACACTTCACGGCTGCAAAGAGATGCAAAACAAACAAAGAGACACAAAACGACCACAAAGAGACACAAATTAACACAAAAAGACACTTAACGACCTCAAAGAGATGCAAACAAACAACAAAGAGATGCAAAACAACCACAGACACGCAAAACGACGACAAAGAGATGAAAAATGACCACAAAGAGATGCAAAACGACCATAAAGAGACACAAAATTTTCACAGACACTTAACGACCGCAAAGAGATGTAAAACGAACACAAAGAGACACAAAGTGTTCACAAAGAGACACTTAACTACCGCAAAGAGACACTTAAAGACCACAAAGAGATGCAAAACAACAACAAAGAGACACAAATGATCACAAAGAGACTAAAGAGATGCAAACGACCATAAAGAGACACAAAATGTTCACTAAGAGACATTTCATGACCGCAAAGAGATGCAAAACAACCATAAAAAGATGCAAAACGACCACAAAGAGACACAAAATTAAAACAAAAAGACACTTAAAGACCGCAAAGAGATGCAAAACAATGACAATGTCATAAAGTGTTGACATGTTGGTTCAACAGACTGATTTTTGTTGAAGTGAATATGCAGATAGAAAGATGGAAACATACCAGGATTTACTGATTGTATGTGAATAAAAATCCATCAATAAAGTTGAATTTTTTTTTCCCCCTCAGAATAAATGAAGTATTCTTGTGAATTAATTTAAGAACCTCTGCTACAGGTGCTGGAGAGAAGAGAAAAAAGGGTTTATTAATAAGCAGTTTTTCTCACCCAGGCCAGAAAACAGGGACTGTAGTATACTAGACCATGTATACCTACACTGTTGTACTGAGTCTACAAACTAAGAAATACAGAATCAATGAGCAAAACAGCAGCAGCTCATCCTGCAGTGACACTAACTAAGTTTTGAATGAATAAAAACTAGATAACCACAGTCTACCTGTACATTACACACCACTAACAACAATCCACTGGAGACTATTGTGAAGGCCACTCTCCCTAAAAATACAGACATAATTATGATAATAATGATGATAATGAATAATGATTCAAAAGGTTCATGGATATTTCAGAACTGTTTAAGTCAGTTAAAATGGACAGAGATACAAAAATACTGAGAACATCAAACAGTAGCTCTGTCGTATTTGTCCCCAGTTGATATACAGAACCATCCCAGTCTAATGTGCATCATAGTCTTGGGTGGATACTAGAGTTGAAACCAAATGTTTTGGTCATTCAGGCATTCATAAAATTCAATTTAGAAAATTTGATAAGTCTTCTCAACTAACTCAGGAGGGGAAAAAATCAATCAGAGTGCCAGCAAGAACACGCCAACTAAATGTACTGGATTTTTGTAAATTGCTATAACAGCCCAGGTTTGGTAGGGGTAGGTAGCATTTTTGTTCTATCCCTTTTTTTCTCCAGATTTTGGTTAGGAGTTAAGTTTGTGATTTGTCTTTTGTTCCTTTCTTTTTTGAGTAGCCAAGTTTAGGTTATTCAGCTTCCTTTTGTTCTTCATTGTGTTGTTGTGAGCATACCCTGAAGACATTCTTTTTAAATAAGCCTGTTTTAAGGGCTGCAATTCCTTGTTGCTGGTGGTTCTTGGGAACTTGGAAGAGGAGAGTCTCATTTTCATGTTGGGGTTTCCCCCTGCTTCTATACTCTCATAGACACATAGACATACATTATATTATATCTTATTATATTATATTATATTATATTAGATCATATCATATCATATCATATCATATATTATATTATATAGGGACCTCTCTACAAGTACAGTGTTAACCTTAATCAAGGAAAATAAGCCAAAGCCATACTTGACAAACATGAGTTTTTACAATTCCTAGTGAAGAATGAATTATTTTCTATCACTTAAGTAATTCAGTTCATGTAAGCCTATGGTACACATTCCTCTCCTGAGCGAATACAGAGATTCTAAGTAACCAGAGACAAAACTTTAATTTTCTACTCCATGTAGCTTTTAATATAATAATGGCTCATTGAAATTGGTTGAGAAATGTAGACGTTACAGAGTTTTTTATCCAGAAAAATGGCAAGTTCTCCGTTGGTTCACCTGTATAGGCCTACAGGCCAGTCTTGCCCGGTCCAAGAGATGCAAAATGACCACAAAGAGACACAAAGTGACCACAAAGAGACGCAAAGCGACCGCAAAGAGACAAAATGACCACAAAGAGACACAAAGTGACCACAAAGAGACGCAAAGCGACCGCAGAGACAAAATTACCACAAAGAGACACAAAGTGACCACAAAGAGACGCAAAGCAACCGCAGAGACAAAATGACCACAAAGAGACACAAAATGACCACAAGGAAAACACAAAATTGACCACAAAGAGATGCAAAAATGACCACATAGAAAAACAAAATGACTACAAGAGACACAAAACGACCACAAAGAGATGCACAGTGACCACAAAGAGACACAAAACAACTACAAAGAGACATAAAACAACCACAAAGAGATGCAAAACAACCACAAAGAGACACAAAATGAACACAAAGAGACCAACAACTGGGACTTCAAAGAAACAGAAAAATTATTCACTGTTGCTTCGCTGTTTTTTTATTTGCTCTCCACCGAGAAACAATAAAAATGTCAACGCACATTGGACAGGCAATGGTTTGTGTTACTTTATTAAACAGAGACAGGGGCAATGTCCCCTTCGCCCCCCCCCTTGCTTGGACCACACCCATCAACCTTAATTTTGATCTCAACTACACATTGGTAAAGTTTCGTGACTGCATCTTGCTCGGTTGCGAACAAAATCTGTCCACAGATAGAGAGAAAGAAATATGAACACCTGGCAATACTCAAGGCCGCTTCTGTGGTAGTTCCCACTACAGTAGGTGTCTCCAGGACCACATTTTGCCATGATAACACACACAGGCTCACAAGGTGAAAACAATACCAGCCTCCATCGTGGCTGGTGAAAACATGAACAATGTCCCTGTTACAGCCTTCCAGCTTCCCATATTGGAATATCCAGAAAACTGAAATGATGCTCATCGGGAAATACACACGTAGGCAAAATTGTTGGTACCCTTCCGTTAAAGAAAGAAAAACCCAAAATGGTCACTGAAATAACTTGAAACTGACAAAAGTAATAATAAATAAAAATGTACTGAAAATTAACTAATGAAAATCAGATATTGTTTTTGAATTTTGGTTCAACAGAATCATTTTAAAAAACAAACTAATGAAACTGGCCTGGACAAAAATTATGGTACCCCTAGAAAAGACGTAAAATAATGTGACCATAGGGACATATTAAACTAAGGTGTGTCCTGTAATTAGCATCACAGGTATCTTCAAACTTGTAATCAGTCAGTCTGCCTATTTAAAGGGTCAAAAGAAGTCACTATGCTGTTTGGTATCATGGTGTGTACCACACTGAACATGGACCACAGAAAGCTAAGGAGAGAGTTGTCTCAGGAGATCAGAAAGAACATTATAGACCTTCATGTTAAAGGTAAAGGCTATAAGACCATCTCCAAGCAGCCTGATGTTCCTATGACTACAGTTGCACATATTATTCAGAAGTTTAAGGTCCACGGGACTGTAGCCAACCTCCCTGGACGTGGCCGCAAGAGGAAAATTGATGACAAATTGAAGAGACGGATAATACGAATGGTAACCAAAGAGCCCAGAACAACTTCCAAAGAGATTAGAGGTGAACTCCAAGGTCAAGGTACATCAGTGTCAGATCCAAAGTGGACTTAATGGAAGACGACCCAGGAGGACACCAAATCATAAAAAAGTGAGACTGGAATTTGCCAAAATGCATATTGACAAGCTTCTGGGAGAATGTCCTTTGGACAGATGAGACAAAACTGGAGCTTTTTGGCAAGTCACATCAGCTCTATGTTCAGAGACGCAAAAATTAAGCATCCAAAGAAAAGAACACTGTACCTAATGTGAAACATGGAGGAGGCTCCGTTATGTTATGGGGCTGCTTTGCTGCATCTGGCACAGGGTGTCTTGAATCTGTGCAGGGTGCAATGAAATCTCAAGACTATCAAGGCATTCTGGAGCGAAATGTGCTGCCCAGTGTCAGAAAGCTTGGTCTCAGTTGCAGGTCATGGGTCCTCAAACAGGATAATGACCCAAAACACAGCTAAAACACCCAAGAATGGCTAAGAACAAAACATTGGACTATTCTGAAGTGGCCTTCTATGAGCCCTGATCTAAATCCTATTGAACATCTGTGGAAGGAGCTGAAACATGCATTCGGAGAAGGCACCCTTCAAACCTGAGACAGCTGGAGCAGTTTGCTCACGAGGAGTGGGCTAAAATACCTGTCGACAGGTGCAGAAGTCTCATTGAGAGTTACAGAAATCACTTGTTTGCAGTGATTGCCTCAAAAGGTTGTGCAACTAAATATTAAGTTAAGGGTACCATCATTTTTGTCTAGGCCAGTTTCATTAGTTTGTTTTTTAAAATGATTCTGCTGAACCATAATTCAAAAGCAATGTCTGATTTTCATTAGTTAATTTTCAGTACATTTTTATTTATTATTACTTTTGTCAGTTTCAAGTTATTTCAGTGACCATTGTGGGTTTTTCTCTCTTTAACGGAACGTTACCAACAATTTTGCCTACGTGTGTACATACATTTTCATGGATGTTTCTATTTTTTTGTTTTATTTATTTATTAATTTCTACATCACAAAGTTCAAGACAGCAAACAAACTATTATTAATAACTGCTTTACAGTCAGAAACAAATCGTCCTTATCTGCTAGTTGAAAGAGACAAGGAGAGCAATAAGTAAAGGCAGTGTATATCAAAACAACATGACCATAAATTCATGATGCACAAGATTTTATTTTTTAAATAAAACATAACAAAATATCTTGTGTTTAAATGTTGACCAGTATAACAAATAAATAACTTTCAACTTTATCCCACTTTGCATTAAACACATCCAGCTCACCATCAATACTTTGAGCGAGTTTTTCAGGTTTCATTTTTGAAATATCTTCAGTGATCCAATCTTTCATGCTGAAGACACATTCATCTGTTCTTTATTTCACTATTTTGTCAACAGCTACAGAATCGGCATTAATCGTTGGTTGTCTCTATACAATAAACACAATTTAAGACAAAACCAATTTCAGATATTCAAATTTTCTGTAGTTTTCAAAACTACATTTTTTCAGGTATCTAACACAACTAATATACATATATTTTATCCAATTATTCTGTTCATTCAACCTTTATTTACATAGTCTGTAATGAGAGCAGTTCACTGAGCATTCTGCGTTCACAGGACAATCAAAGCAAAGCAAACATCCAACAGAAAACCTACAAGACTGCAAATAAAAAAGTGCTTTGATCCAGCATATTTATTTTGAATACACTTGATAATTCAGTTTATTTTCTTCTGGGCTGCAGAGTTGGATGTGAACTTCTTGGATGAATGTGTTCGCTGCGAGCGTCACTCTATTGAGTGAACCAAGCGTCATATTGGGATCAGAGGGGAAGAAATGCTCTGAATTGTCATTAAAACATTGTAGGAATACTCAGCACAGCTTTCTCAATGAGTCTCAGAGGAGAGCTGTTGGAATAAATGCTGCTGTGGGCCAAACAAATTGTAACTGAGGTTTGATTTTCAAATGAGAACTCCGGTTGTCCACTTTCCCCCTGAGCTCATTTAACATTTATTGAAAACTCAAGTTTATGTCTTTATTGATGTTCCGAGGTTGTTTCTAGTTTACTTTTATATAGCTCAGAAGTTTTACTTTGATGTTTAAAAAGAAAATTATGAAGCTGACTTAAAAAAATATCACAACTGACAAGTAGTTTTTGATCATTATCTCATTATCTCATTATCTGAGATCTACTTAAAAAAAGTGAAGCCACAAACGTTTCTGCAGGTTTTTATGTTTTCTGGACAGAATTTAAACCGACTCATCAGAAAGCCATTAGATGATAAATATGATGATGACGATTAGCTGCACAGTGTGTGTATGCGAACATGATGGAAATCTGAAATACTGTTTCGATCTAAAATGATAAAGTGTGCTCCGGCTGGTGGGCGGTGCTTGGAATTTCCTCAACTTGATCTCAACATGGTTGCCGGGTCACAAACTTTCTCATTTTACAGCTAAACAGTACACTACAAGATGATTCTGAGAACATCTGAGGAGAGAAATAGACATTACAGTAACATAATATTGATTCATATTTGATCAGCCCTGCCTAGTTTGACTGTTTGATCAGAGTTTGTGAGTGATTGACAGCTGCTCAGAGACGGCACGGCTCCAGATCGGTTCTGACTGCTTGTTATCCTCCGGTCTGTGAAATCTTGCAGACGCCGTTAGGAGCACCGGAGGACACCGGAGGAACATGATTTTTCAGGTTACCTGTCTCATGCACTACCGCCAGGATATAGCGACGTTTTATAAAAATACCTTTTTTAAATCATATTTGCTCCAACCTCACCTACTAGAGAATCTAAAACATAAAATAGTGCAGAAGTTAAAGTTGAAATATAGGGATCAAATATAACATATAAATATAAAATAATATAAATTTGTGGTAGATAAACTGAATGTAAACAGGAAAATGAGAAGTATAAATACAGATGTGTAACCACTTTGTAAAATAGTACGTTAAAAAAAGTAAGAGCTCCGTAGTACGGTGGATCTCTGACCGCTGTACTACGTTTGAACACGACAGCCGCTGGACATTTAGCCTACTCAAGGTGACTGCTTTACTTTCTCTCCCTCTCTTTGCTACTTTCTCTCTTTCTTTCTATTCTCTCCCTCTTTCCTGATGCCACAAACTGGGTCTCAATTTCAACAATGACCATCAAACACACGTTTGCGTTGACTCTAGTCCTCTGTTGTGTGTGCGTGCCGCTGTCCTTTCAGAACGACAGTGCACCTTACTCATTTGCGACGGGAGTTTGTGATCTTCCGCTAAATGGGCAACTCACGACAAACTTCACCACAAGTCGATTATATATTGTATTAATACTTGATCATATAACGAAAAATGTTTTCTCCTGTGCTTTACTGGCACTCCATTCTGTTGTTTCACATGACTTCTCCAGTGTGTTCTCTCACCATAGGCCTAATCCCTCTCCCAATGACAAAAAGTCTCTCTCACGGACACTGATTCTATTGCTCTTGTTTGTCCCCCCCGTCTACTTCTGAGGATTTACACCATCTCTCAACTCCAACTGAATTTGCCAACAGGCATGGAATTGGCTTTCTTCACATTAATGTAAGAAGTCTATTGCCCAAACTGGACCTACGGAATACCTGGTTTATGACTGCTAACCCAGACATTATTGTGATCTCTGAGACATGGCTTAAACCCTCTGCCTCTGATGAGATTATACATGTTGGTGGTTACAATGTTTTTAGAACAGATCGTAAAGGAAGGGCGGGTGGTGATGCTATTTATGTTTCAAATAAATTTCATGTGTCAGTTTTACTTTCCCAGTCAATCCCAAGACAATTTGAACTTCTGGCCCTAAACATTACCATTGCAAATGCCCCACTTACAATTATTGGCTGCTATAGACCTCTCTCTGCTATTAGCGAAACGGTGTCGAATTTAGCTGAGGTGTTGTCAAATTTGAGTAAATCTGAAATGATTGTAATTGGGGATTGTAATTGGCACTGGCTTAGTGACAATCTGAGAGTTTCAAGCTGGCCTGTAACTCTATAAATCTAGTACAATTTATTGATAGCCCTACCAGAATCAATCCACTTAAGCCAGACAGAGCTGAAAAATGGTAAGCTTGCACCTTGAGGAGCTGTGATGCTGGTCGAACACTAAGTGTTAGGGAAAAGACTTTAAGCATTTTAATGACTTCAACATTGTCAACATGCGATCACACCGAAACACAAGTGAGTGACATCTCTGGATGAATGAGTGAATGCTGTCCACCGATGGCAAGCGGAGCAACAAGGGTATGAACGAGCGTCCAACAGGCCAATGAAGTTTGCTGAGGTGAATGATAGAGTCTTCAGAGAACGACAGTATCCATGACAACAGCTGTCCCCTGGACCTACGTTCTGAAGGAAATGCACAGATGTCTCCATAGGTGTTCTAAGTACACCAAAATGATAAAAGAACAATGTAGTTTGTCTGTGTGCTGGTAGGCTAATATGGTCATTTGGAAATAAAATCACATCAGACGTATGAAGTGATGCAGAAGTCATCACTCTATCTTCCCTGAAACGCCCAGATCTTTGTTATATAAATTTACATACGTGTGTCCGTCTCCAACACGCCTGTTGATGTGCAGAACAAACTGTGTCGAATAACTAACATGTTTGATGTGCACATAAGCACAGAGGGTTCTGTGGTTATTTTACAACAGTCTGACGCTGGTTGAACAAAATGTAATTGCAGCTCAGCAGTGACATCATCACTCCAGATACTGCAGATTTAACAGAGACCTGCTGTCTTCAGATGGCTGTAAAGAGAGTCACCAGAGTAAAGGAAAGGCCTTCAGTACAGTACTCTGTCATAGCAGATAGAGTTTTCTTCTGTCTAGCTGGCATTAATGTCATAACCACTGGTTGAAAAATCAGCATTATCATGATGTTGAACAAATTAACTGAATTACATACACCACCAAACAGACTAGAAATGATTGAAAAGCATCATACACCACCAAACACAATACAGTAAGTTAGTGAGTTCAGTTTTTTTTAGTGAACTCAGGCTGATTAATCATCATTTTAGACAATGATTTCTGAAGGTTGGCAAACATGCTGATCAACCATACTCACTGACTGCGATTATTGACTTGACTTTTCATCTATAAATGCGTCAAAATTGAAAATTTGACTGCTGAACTTTTTGAAAAAAAACAACCAAAAAATCCTTGTGGATTGAGGATGACCTCTGACCTCTGTGGTGGGTAACATTACAGAAGGCCTACCGATAAGATGCACTGACTTCACTGATACCGAATCTCCCTCCAAACTAAATTGAAAAGCTGACGGCCCCTCAATATAATCTGATCAATACCACGCTGGCAGATTGATTTGTTGAGTATGTAATGTCACAGGACTGACAAATTCCATAGGTTGTGTAGGCTACGTAATGTAGTCAACAATTAACAGCTATGAAACTGAACATTAGCTTGATAATGTTGTAGAATGTGAAGTTATTAGTAGCCTACTCTGAGACAGTGAACAATCATTTGGTAGCGTGAGGTGGGGAACTCTGCTGGAAAGGACCACAAAGGCGATTTCCACATATAATTAATTAGGCTTTTAATTCACGCTGCACAGATAGTACATCACAAAAAATCATTAAAAAAATACAATACATTATCTTAATGGGAATCTGCCATAACAAAAAGGATTATGTACCTTTGTGTCTTTTGAGAGTTAAATCATAGAGCATTATGAACATATTCACTGCTTAATAACTGTGAAATAATCTTATTCAGATAAGCTACAGATAAGCCTTCTTACAGATGTGTATCTTACAGATGTGTATCTGGCTGTAACTGGACTCCAGCCTGGAGCATGGGAGCATGAAATAAGCTACTGGTCCTCTGGTACCCTCTACTGGGTGAAAACAGAACTACAACTACCAGACTACAGCCTTCCTAGAGGAGTGAAGGGATCAGGTGGAAGTGTCAGGTGTGTTGAAAGGAGGAGCCATATAGTGCTTCCTACCTGCTGATATAAAGAAACAGCCCATAGAATGGGTGTGAGAGAAAAGTCTCAATTACGTGAGAGTTCTGTATAACATTTACACATACAACATTTTTCGTTTTTTGACTCAGAAACCAAAAACTTAAAAACGGCCGTTTTTCGTTTTTCGTTTAAAACGAAAAAAAAGTTTTTTTGTTTTTGAACTCTTGTTCTCTACCTGCTCAATCCTTTCAGCGCTGCAGCATTTCCCAGCATGCAATGTGCAGAAAACAGAGCAACGCATTGACCAGTTTAGGGTCACCAGGCAACAAACCTGGAAGTCAACAGAATTAAGAGATTACAGCAGTGAGGTCCACATCATGAATGAATTAGTCAGCAAGGAGAGCTGAAAGTTGAAAGTCATCTTTTATTGCACAATAAAAGATCACACATACCATGTTCTGACTCATGAGATTGGTCCACATGGGAATACAGAGAGCTATAGTTACAAATAAAAAAAGGTAAAAACCCCACCACAGAACGGACTCAGTCATGACCAGGTTACTGTCTCCTCTCCTTGTGGATTACATGGATTCAGTGAGTACAGGAGCTGTGAACACTCACATATTATTCAACTAATCTCTGTCATGTTGAGCCGGCTGGTTTCACAGACAATCGTCTGATTCTAATCTTGATTGTGGAGAAAGCTTTAGTTTCTCTTCAGCATGCCTCTTGAATTCAAACGGCTGCAATAAGAACAAATCTAACTCAAGAAGAATGTATGGATGAGATAAATGTCATCGTAGTTTGACTACATTTTTAATATTCTTCATTTATTCAGCAGACATGCTCTCATTTCAGTGAAAATGTTTGTAAGTTTACTGAATTACAAGAATTTGTAGTTTTGTTGCCTAAACCTAAAGAAGTTGTAGTTTTGTTGCGGAAACCTAAAGTTGTAGCTTTGCTGCCGAAACCGAAAGAAGTTGTAGTTTTGTTGCCTAAACCTAAAGAAGTTGTAGATTTGATGCCGAAACTTAAAGAAGTTGTAGTTTTGTTGCCGAAACATAAAGAAGTTGTAGATTTGTTGCAGAAACCTAAAGAAGTCTTTTTGTTTGTGTTCAAAATGTGACGGTTCATTCAGTTTTACGTGTTAGAATGTGTTGCTTTTAAGTTTCACTTTTACAACGTAATAGGTAGGCCCCCACTGACCCACATCTATGGTGCTTAAACCAACCGGTCAGCCTATTTAATGGCCTGATAACAGTGGAATTGGGTGCCTCTTCAGTGTCTGTGAAACCAGCCTGGAATCAATCAATCAATCAATCAATCAATCAATCAACCAACACACTGACACAAAGGATTTCCTCCTTTTTTCTAAAACAGATATTTTAATGAGAGTTGAAGCATTTCAGTGACACACCTGTTGATCCCATTCTCTCTGCAGCTAGGACAGTTATCACATGACCAGCTTCTCTTTCTTTTAGATCTCAGGATCTTTAACTGGTCTCCTTCTACAGGGAGGTCAAAGGTCACAGTCAGCTACAAACCATCCGAAAACACAGACCCTCCAAATAAATGGTCGTTCGGTCCTCAAACCATAGACAGAAGCCAGCAGTCCCGTTGATGTCATCGGGAACAGTGTGACTGTGGCGACGTCTGTCTCGTCTACAGTAGAACCAGCATGTGACGGTGACAAGACCGATGGATGGAAAGGAACAACACAACATCATCTGTCCCCTCTGTTTTTATGGATGTTGTAAATTAATCTGCAACTGGATCGACACGACTACCAATCCAATAATTCTGATTTTAAAGACACAGAGAAAACTAAAGGAAACGTGAGAGACGTTCACAGGACAGGAGCTGCAGATTAACGGCCACGTCTGACAGTTTTCAGTCATCTTCTACTAAAATGAGGTCACTAAACACACATTGAATCATTTGGATCAGATGCATCCTGGGGAAGGATACGACAAGCTGTTTCAGCCCAATAACTCCAACTTTAGATTGGATTATTATGGTATGGCACATCTAACCACATTGAGAAAATAAACAGGAGGTATTCTGGGGATTTAAAAAAGCTGATTAGCAGGTGCCAAAGAAAAAGCACACAAAGAGTTAAAACTTCCATGTGAACCAAAATGTTTTTGACTTTTCAGGAGACGTAACAGAACATGAATCAGAGAAATATACAATAAATACATTGTTTATGATAACAGTTTGAGGTGATTGAAGTTAACCAATGAAAAGACAGAACACTGTTAAAGAAGGCATGTTGTCACATTAACTGCACCCACGAGTTGGTTTCAAGTTTTCACACGAGAACAAGCCAGTAACAGGAAGTGATGTGCACACATGTGGGATTAAACGCTCGTTTTGAGCTGTAACATCTGCGTTCTGCTTCGCATTTACTGATGCTCATCTCACCAAACACACAATCCAATACTGACGCTGTGTGTGTGTGTGTGTGTGTGTGTGTGTGTTAGCATCCTATAGACGTGTAGAAGGCCTCGTGCAGTCAGAGAGCGGTGTGGGATTAAACAGCCGTCCTTAAAGGGAAATTACCGGGTATATTTCACAATCTGCGTCGTGTTATTACCAAAACATTTTACTCCCCAACTTTGTAGAGATTTGAGAAACTGGACACTGGTATAGTGACTACATCTATATGCACACTAATATTCCTCTGTTTAAGTGAATGGGATCCGGGTCATGTAAACGACATATTGTGAATGGAGTGAATGTTCACATGAAGACGTGTGAACTGCTGATAATATTCAGGTTTTGGGAGCATTCTCTGGACATGTTTACACCTCATTCACTATATGAGTGTCAGTCAGGTTTTTTTTTTACTGCAGTTTGAGACACACGGCGTCCTGTCGGTCTACGATCAGGTCTGTGCGTCGAACACAAACCAACAAGCCAACAGTTTGCAGAGACGTACGGCCAAAAGAAAAGAAGGAGAAACCGACTCAGTCTCACAGCAGTTTGTGTAATAGTCACTACATTTAATCTGTTTGATTCGAGTTCATAGACACAAATTTCCCTTTTTTTTCTGCGACGCTCAGCACGACTTTAAAACTACTTAGTTAGCTTTAGTAAAAAATGGTGGTTTGAGGTAAAATAACTCCAGAAGTGTTGTAACTGAAGTTCAGAAGTTACGTGACAAATAAATCAAGGTTGACTTCTGGTTTCACACGGGACATGAACAACGGTCTCCCGGTGAAAGTCTGGTGTTTTTAGACCCACCCATCCACCCCGACCTCCTCCCTAACCGCCATTTACTGCTCTGTATACTTCCTTGTTCATGATTACTTGGAAGAATTGATTGCATTGACTGCATAATAACAGGAATATTCATTTTACGCATCATGATGACGTTGTAATTGACCTTCAGCCAATAGTCATCTTTCCTGAGCCGACTTTGAACGTCTCATAATAATAACTCAGTGGAACCTCCGTTAACGTTAGTAGCTCCGGTATTTAACCAGTCAGAACTGTGCTGCTAACGGCTGCTAACAGCTAACGTTACTAACTCTACTCCTGCAGATTTCAACACAGGTTTGTTGTTCACAGTGTCGCTCTATCAGGGAAACAATAGGATGTGTCCTCTCAGGTTTAGTAGCTCCATGCTTTTGAGCGCTTTTTTATTCTCTCCGCTGCGTCTCTGGTCAAACAAACTGAAACATGATATTGCGTGCGTATGCGTCATTGTGCCTGTTGAACTTTGGGAAAGCATCAATAAGAGGAATCGATAGACATGGAGGCATGAGATGCCAAGAAAGCGGACAACTACGGTTCTCTATTCCATCTCTAGCATTTTCCCTGCCTGCCAAAATGGCGGTGATGATTTCACCCGCCTCTGCCAACAATTTACCCGCATTTGGCGGGTGGCAGGTGCTAATTTCGGACCCTGAGTAGGATTGTTGTCTTTTTCTAAAATAAACTGAAATATTAGTGTGCATGTAAACGTAGTCAGTGTAGTTGATGAACTCTCTACAATGTTCCAGATTCTCCTCGTTACGCTGGCTGACATCCTGCTGACTTCTCTAAATCTCTACAGTGGAGCTGTAATCAGGACTGATATGGACTAAACTGTATATGAGAGAAGACCCAGGTTGAAATGAATCCAGAATCCCCCTCTAATGAACAGCGTGGCATCATCCCAATGATGACGTCACTACGGAAACGTGATGTTAGCGTCGTACGCAGGCGACGCCCACAAAAAGAGAAACTATTTAAAGTCATTTTAGAGGCACTGGTTAGCAAACAGTCACTTGTGTTGACTCCGTTTGTGCTTTGACTGACGACTGATTGACTTTAGGGGATTAACGTTGTGATTTGGACAGCGAGACCTTCAGATAATGCACATCACCAAGGCCGTGTACCAGCAGAGGACAAACTGAACACCAGCACGATTAACATGTCCCTATATGCAGATGTCTATACAAACAATACGAGCTACATAAGGCATTTTACTTTGAATAAAAACATAATGAAACGCAGAGAGAAACAATGTCATATTTGGTGAAAGTTTGGCGAAGCAAAAGAAAAGTATAATAAATTATATGGAGCCACAAACTTGTGACAAGGCAACAACTATGTTTAGTTTCTTTTTTAAATGTGACCTGTCAGACGAGACAGAAGTAGAAACACAGCTCCACAACTAAACGTGTGCGCATGCATGCACACCGACACATACACACACACACACACACACACACACACACACACTCTCTCTCTCTCACACACACACACTCTCTCTCTCTCTCACACACACACACACACACACACACACACACACACACACACACGAAGGAAATACAAGACCGTACAGAAACTGGTTAACATTCACAAAAAGACATTGTGCAAAAATGATGTTTCCATGTATGAAACCAAAACAAAAGTGAAGTCCAACATCATCAACGGAAACATTTGACCCCTAAAAACGACCCTGTTGTGAAAAGACTTGCATCCATTGAATGTACAGTACAGTCTGTTTGATACCGAGAACGCCGGGACCGAGTCCTGCTCACATCTGTCAAGTAATTTTTTTTTTTTTTTTTTTTTCCAATGGAGAAACAAACAAAAGGCGAACGAAATAAATGGAGCACTTAAAGAAAGAAACAGCAATATACAGCGATAGATTTACATATTTAGTATGAACTGCTATTGAAACTAATCTGAGGAAAAGAAAGGAGACGAAGAGCAACGACGAGGCACTCGACCCTCCTCTTCCTGTTTCATCTACACTATTCCCTTTCACCGGATCTCTCTGAACACACCGTCAGACGTAAGGAGAGGACGGGATGGGCGCCATGCTTCAGCTCATGATTCAAACTATTTTACACTGATGTGCTGTCAGTTAATTCCCTCCTCTTCCTCTTCCTCTTCCTCTCCCCTGTGTCTGCAGGACAGGACACAGTGTGCTCGGCCTCCTGCCGCCCCCTGGTGGCCACACTGAGCTCCTGTCTTCCATTTCCTCTGATTAGGCCGAAACACTTGAGGGGCAAATCTGTCAAAGTGACTTTGTGTCTGAGTTGAAAAAAACAATCTTTACATGATCTAAAATAAAACTAATTAATCTCATGATCTCTGCTTTTATCAAGAAAAAGCAAAAGGTGGAGTTCTTCTTGTTCTGAACATCTGTATTCTGATTCTAGTGTGAAGAAGAGTAACGGACATTTGAACTTCTTCGAAAAGAGAAGTTATAGCAGCAATGGCATAGCATTGATAATAATAAAGTTATAGTAAAAAACAAAAACAAATATGAGTGACCGTATCTAAAATGTAAAGGGGGGGGCAGACGATGCTATCTTACAATTAAGATACAACATTCGTGCCTGGGATTTATCAACCTACTCAATATTACACAATTTTAGCAATTTTAGTAAAAAACTAATAGAAACAAATTTGTCTTTTTCTGATTTGGCAGCTTTCTGAAACCTTCTTTTACTCTTTGAGTCCGGTTCTGACTAGAAAGATCCGTCTGGTGTAAAACTCTGACGTGTTAACATGTAAACATGCTGATCTGAACAGTGTGTAGTTGGTTTTAGATTAAAGTTCTAGTGATTCAAGTTTGTTCCTCATTTTCATTGAATCATCATTCTGTGTAGATTTTAGCGGCCTCTGTAGTGTTTCTGGGCACCATATTCCTTTTAGAAAACCTCTAATTTAACTGCAGCAGGGTCTGACATTCTTCCCTGCTCAGTCCTGGTTCTGGTTCTCCCCTGCCTCCCTTCCAGCGGGCCCAGCAATACGGCCTCCAGCGGCGTGGTGTCGGTGTCGGCTCACAGCGAGGAGAAGCTCTGCTCCTGACCGGAGGAGGAGGAGGAGCTGCTGCCGGGTGCCGAGCTCCGACTGTCGGGAAACCGGATCTGGGTCTGTCCGCGGCGGGCCGGTCGCTGCCGGAGGTCTCGCTGAAGTGAGCTGAAGGATTTCTGTTCTGTTTACAACATTAATGCAACAGCCTTCTCTCCCCCGCGATGGGCATCCCATCCCTCCCGAGTTCTTTCCCCCCCGAGTCGCCCCGATTACAACGAGAAAGTGACGTCATGTCATATTTACACAAGACGGATCCTTTCTAGCCAGAACCGCTGAGTCCCATCGAGATGATTTAAAGATTTCCAAGAGGGCTACGCTCTGTTTTCATGGTAACGTAGCTCTGGCATATCATATCATACGTGTATCAGTGTTTTCCCTCAGTACCGATGAGGAAAAGGTGTTTTAGTGTCACTAAATGTATCTGGGAGCGCTGGTTCAGACACACCTCCAGGTTCATACTGCCTGCACAGACTGGACCCAAAACAATATCACTGAATTTAGTGGAGTGTGCTAGAAGTCAAAATAACGAGGCTGACCTCAGGATCGGGTTTGACCTTGAACATAAAACATACACAACTGCTGCTCTGAATCCCCCAACTGCTTTAGAGACTTTCTTCATCCTCATGTCCTCGCAAACACCCCAAAACTTTATAACACACCATCTTGGATCATGTCGAGCTTAGAACCGGATCATTACTGCCAAAGCTGCTCTTGGTTCCTCCTAGCACATCTCGCCTGCAGTGTGTTCCTGTGGAGGAGGACAGTCCCTCTAGACTCAGAGTCCCTCTGGACTCAGAGTCCCTCCGGACTCAGAGTCCCTCCGGAATCAGAGCCCCTCCAGACCAAGAGTCCCCTCAGAACTCAGAGTCCCTCTAGACTCAGAGTCCCTCCGGACCCAGAGTCCCTCCAGACTCAGAGACCCTCTAGACTCAGAGACCCTCTAGACTCAGAGTCCCTCTAGACTCAGAGTCCCTCTAGACTCAGAGTCCCTCAGACTCAGAGACCCTCTAGACTCAGAGACCCTCTAGACTCAGAGTCCCTCTAGACTCAGAGACCCTCTAGACTCAGAGACCCTCTAGACTCAGAGACCCTCTAGACTCAGAGTCCCTCAGACTCGATGCAGAATGAAGGGGGGATACACAGGAGATCATGTCTTACACTTCTATCTTGTATACCAAGGTGGGGCGGAGAGGGTGGGTGGGGTCTTGGTATATAAACATAACCAAGTTGAATATAATCGTCATGGTTATTATGTGTCATCATCATAATAAAAGTCTTTACATGGACATTGACTGACAGACACGGCACAAACTTTACACTGTTGCTCGGAGGAGGAGGCGGGAGGAGAGAGCAGGAAGTGGTCGTCTCTCCTCCTCTATGCTTCCTCTCCTTCCACCTGTCTCTGCTCCTCAGTGTCCCGCTGCCTCTCCTCCTCTGCTGCCTCTCCTCCTGTGTCCTCCAGTCTCTCCTCCTTATCCTCAGGAGGGTTATGGGAGTCTGGTTCCTGAGGCTCTGCAGGCCCCCCCTCAGGGTCTGGAGCCGAGGTAGAGGGGGCTGAGGGAGACGAGGAGGAGGCCGGTTGGGAGGTCACGTTAGCCTCAACTGTACTTTCTCTCTCCTCTACCTTTCCCAACGCCGCCTTCTCCCTCTCCTCCTCTCGCTCCCCCTCCTCCCGTCCTCTCTTCCTCCTCCTCTTGGGGCTGCCCGGGGAGCCGTCCACAGCGCCAGGAGCCATTGCGGGCAGCGCCATGATGCCGCCGTGGGGCAGGAACATGTGCGGGTACAGCAGGCCGTGGGACATGCCCGGGATCAGGAAGGGGTTGAAGGTAAGATGGCTGCCGAGATGGGCCCTGCTGGTGGAGGTAATGATGGCGGCGGCCTCCACCACTCCTGCTCTTTTATTGGCGTCTGCTGCTCCTTTCTCCTCCCGGCTCCTCTCCTTCTCCCCTCCACCAGAGCCAGAGGACCCGGCGCTCTCTCTGTCAGCAGGCGTGGTGGACGACGGGCTGGCGGCCTCACATGCAGACGGCGCGGTTGTCGTGGTGACCTTTGCAGCAGACAATGAAGAAGAGGAGGAGGAGCTTGGGTGAGGAGGAGGAGGTGGCGTGTGCGCCATCATTGCGCCAACGCTGAACAAGGCGTGTTGTTGGATAGCGGCCCCATGGGGGTGCGGGATGCCGTGCAACATCATGGGTAACATACTCAACCCATTTTTGGCGTCTTCTGCCGACGTTCCAGCTCCGCCTGCTTGGACGGCTGCAGAAAAACCGTGTGGGAATCCAGCCGCCATGATCCCCGGAGATGGGGATCCCCAGGAATACCAACGCGGAGGTTCTGCATGGCCACCAGGGAGTCCATGCTGCAGATCAGGCCGCCGTTCATGAAGAGCGGAGGGCCGAGGCCAGACGAGGCCGAATCAGAGACGGACAGGAGGGGCTTAGGCATCTCACTGCGAGGCCGCCGCCCACGGCGCCGAGAGCCCGGGTCTCTGTTGACTGGTTCTGTCAGGATCCGAGTGAACTTCCCCTCAGGGAGGAAACCCTGCAGGAGGAGGAGAGGAAGGTTAAAGGTCATGGAGAAGAGGAAAGTTTAACGTTTGATGTTGAGCAGCAGGAGGTTATGAGAGACGGGTCTCTGCTCACCGAGTGTTTGACCACGTCGGCCCAGTCTGGAGCTACGTAGTACTCGGAGTTGGCGTCCAGCCACCTGGAGAGCTCCTTTATGGCCGGAGCCATCGCACCGCCGAGCTGCAGGCAGGAAGACACCTTCAGTACTACAACCAGAATACTGACTCATATTCAGGACGACTTTATGGCAGACTGTATTATGACTGGACACTTTATCCCGCGACAAAGAACCTATAGAGACCTCTTTTCTGTTAGTAACCATGGTTACGTGTTTAGGTGGGCGGAGCGGTAAGTGGAGGCAGAATATTATCTGAACATGTTAGTCAACGCTGGCTAGCAAGTATTGAAGAAAATCCTAGTTTCTCTCAGTATGTGCTGTCTCTCACTCTCCAGGATCACCAGTGATAGTGGAGAAAGTTAACATGAACCAACGGGACCAGATTAGCCGACCCCTACGCCGCTGGAGACTACTGCAGGAGGAGGAGACGGCTGGATAACGCTAGTTAGCTAGCTAGCTTGTCCGGAGACTGACCACTAGCTAGCTAACGCCTGCTCTCCTCCGGTGAAGTCGTCTCCTAGCGGTGAGGAGGTGAGGCAGAGGGACCGTGACCCAGAGGGACCGTGACCCAGAGGGACCGTGACCCAGCGCTGTCCTCTGTTGGCCTCATTTTCTGTAGCGTGGTGGAATTAGCAAGGTAGCTAGCTAACTAGCCAGTCGCTAAATGAGTAACAACTTAATGCGTCATCCTCACACTGTGGTCACAGCATAGGAAAGCACAGTGCTATCACCAGATGACGGACAACTTTGTTCACCTCATTTTCTGTGTTTCATGACAGCATGGTGGAATTAGCGAGCTAGGCTAGCTAAGTAGCCGGCCGTCCGACCAGCGGGCTGGTGGCCAACAGCAGCGCTGGAAAGATAAATTGAGGGCGTATAAATCTTTGGATGCCTATTGTTAACTATCTTTCAGTAAAGTCAGTCAGAAAGAGAGTCGGACAATATCGGAGAAGGGTTTCAGAGACGGAGAGAAAGGGTTGCTAATAGCAATATTAGCAACATTTACTCTCCATCTCTGAAACGTTTCTCTGATATTGTAACTCGCTAGAGCCTCCAATCCCAGTTTGTCATCTCTAATGTCTGTGATATCTGGATTCTGGCAGCCAACAACACAGCAAGAGGACATTTTAAATGTGTAACTTTAGCCAACTGCTAGTGTTAGCCTCCAGTCTTTCCTTTGTTTAGCCTCCAGCTAATGTTAGCCCACTGCTAGCGTTAGCCTCCAGTCTTTCCTTTGTTTAGCCTCCAGCTAATGTTAGCCCACTGCTAGCGTTAGCCTCCAGTCTTTCCTTTGTTTAGCCTCCAGCTAACACCGTGACCTCATCATGACGTCAACACTAAAACGGTCTATTTGTTATTATTAGTTGGGCTGCGAGATAAAATAAGAAATTATTTTCTTATTAATAGTGTGTTGTACCCGGCGTCCGGTGCCTCGGTGGACAACAGGAACCCTCTCCTCCCCCGTCAGAGCGTTGATGTCCAGCTTTGTGGGGTCTTTACAGCGATGTCTCCTCTGCTTGGGACGCTCCACAAAACCATGTAACAGACCTGCTCCAGACTGCAGAGGACAGGACGGAGAACAGAGGAAGGGAGAGACAATCAATTAGATGCGTGTCCTCAGAGAAGCAGCTCAGCACAGGTAATGTAGGAAACAGTAAAAGTAAGAACACACAGATTGAGCTGCACACACAGGATCATATTCTGCACAAGCTCCACCTACAACACCTCATAGTACTCGATAGAACCAGAACCAGAACCAGAACCAGAACACCTGGCTGATGAATCAATGCGTCAAACTCACGTGGGTGAAGGCGGGCAGGTCCATGCTGTAGCCCGGGTTCTGCCTCAGCCACTCCATCAGACCTTTGTTGGCCGCCTCCCTGTCGATGGCCACGATCTCCGGCTGAGGTGGTGTTTGGGTGGGGGTGGGCGTAGATGAGGAGGACGGCGTGGGGGGGCCAGCGGGTCGCTCTGAAGGAGAGGGGGACGGCGAGGAGGTGGAAGAGGAGACGGAGGAGTGGCTGATCACTTCCACTCGGCCCTGCAGCTGGAAGGACACACAGACAGACAGTTATAACGTTAGGAGGAGCACGAGGAGGAGCAACAGCAGCAGCAGCAGCCCTACTCCTCCTCTACTCCTCTACTCCTCCTCTCCTCCCTCTCCTCCTCTCTCCTCCCTCTACCCACCTGAGTCTCTGGGAGGTGCAGTCCTCTGCTCTTGGTGAACTCAGAGTACAGAGCTTCAACGTTTCTCCTCCTGCCTCTCCTCCTCCTCAGTGAGTCATCTCCCCTCAGGCTCCCGTTAACTATCTGTCCCGTTACCGGGTGGATGAGCCCCGCCTGCAGGATCCCGGCCATGTCGATGCCTACGGAGCCTGGTAGCGGCGCCGTGATGGGCGGCGGCGGCAGCTTATGGCTGACTCCTTCTCCAGTCCCGACGCCGCTGGTGGTGCTGATTTCTCCGGACGACTTGGTCAGATCTATAGCCGTTTCCTGCCAGCCGTTAATCAACATGGCTCCTGTGCGGTGAGAGGGCGGCGCCACCACCGGAGGAGCACCGCTGGAGCTGCTGCTGGTGGTGGCGGCGGCAGCGTGGCACGACGGCGCCGATTTCCCAGATAAAACCTTGGCAGCGGCTGCAGCAGCAGCGGCGGCGGCTTCATAGTCGAACGACCTCCGACCCCCCGCTCGTTTGAGCTCGGGGAGATAAGGAGGAGCCACGAGCCTCTCCTGTAAGAGAGGCAAGGAGGTGAGGCGCCAAGCTCCGCGCCCACAAGCGCCGCCCCGCGACATGTACTGTCAGAGTGGACAGGGTGGGTGAGGGGTAGACAAGGATGGGAGAGAGATGATGGCTTTGTTAAACATACATATGGACTGAGACACAACACAGTGGCGCCTAGCAACCAGAACCTGGGACAAGCCACGAGCCCCCACGCCTCAATGTACACCTAAACATCTGGATTCACCTCCTCCTCTGAGAGCAATAAATAAAGAGCTCCTGGACATTTTGGATAAAGCATACTGTAGATAATTAGGGGTGTAATATAGTCTTCACATTATTCTTTAAATTAATACATAATGTGTCTATATATAGATACTAATCAACCCTCTGAGACCCACAGGAACCGTGGGTGATCCCGACCAACTTTACGGTCTTGTCAGAGGCTGTAGCAGGTAGCTAGTAAACCTCAGGAATCCATCGCTACCAGCCATGCCATAGTAGCATGTCAGAGAGGAGGCGTGAGCAGCATCTCAGATTAATCTTCAGGTTCCAGCTTTCAGATGATGTACACCACTTCTATGTGACATCTACTGTTGACCTGCTATCTCGCCCTAAAGACCCCTGTATCCCCTAAAAGAGACTAAACAGGTCTATGTGGGTTCCAATGTTACCTCCCTGGCCCAAGTCTGATATCAACCATGTAAAATATCAACAGTTCACATTATCAGAGAAAGCAACAGAGCGATGGTGTGAACCTAGAGTGTGCCCAGTTAGGCTGCCTGAAAAAACATCGTCGTACATTTCACTTTTTAAGTGATTTTGTATTCTGATCTAAGATCTATAATCTAAAACAAAACGGATACATCACATTATATAACATATATTTACATTTTATATTTGAATTTATCCGTACACCTGATAAGAAAGAGTTACACCCAGTGGATGTGACATAAATCATGTGTATATGTTTTATGTAAAACATATTTCAACTAACTGGAAAAAAGCACAAAAAGGACAAAGTGATGATGCATTTTGCAGAGTCCTTGTAAGTTTGTCAGGAGACTAGTAGCGCTATACGCATTGTTAGCACTATTTGCATTGTTAGCTGTGCAAACTGGACACCACTTGTATGACCCATGGCATGAGGTAGTGGAGGTACATGTGGACAGATGATCGACGCAGAGATATGTACAAAGAAGGGAGCTCATTCATCCGTTCATGTTCTCACCTTAGGCAGTCTGGTGAGGGGGGGAGGGATGGAGAAGCCAAGTCCAGGGCTGGTTTGCTGGACCCGGGGCTGGCAGGAGACGGAGCTGGAGGCCGTGGTGGGGAGGAAGCTGGCTCGTTGCTGCTGCTGCTGCTGCTGCTGCTGCTGCTGTTGTTGCTGCTGCTGCTGTTGTTGCTGCTGCTGCTGCTGGGCTAAACTGTTGGCCAGGCAGGAGTTGGCGACCACGGAGCCAGGCGAGTCGTACTGCTCACTCGATGACGGCCACTTCCCCTTCAGGATGGCGTGGCAGATGCTGTCCAGGCGGTTGATGATGACCCGGTCCTACAGGGAGCGACGGCATGAAGAGGACAATGAGAACGGGTATACTTCCTGTTTACCTCCGAAGCAATGGCAGGAAGTTTATCAACGTTCCAGGCATGAACACTGTATTAAAAAATAATAATAATAATAATAATAATAATAATAATATTTATGTACTTAGATGGACTCCAGATTAACATTAAGTGCTAAACATCTGCAGCTTTGCATGTATAGAAATACCTCTGGGGACATTTCAGAGTGAGATGACAGGACGGTACCTTGGGCCATTCAGAGAAGGAGTAGAGAGCTTTCTCCTGCAGCAGTTGGGCGATGGTCGGCTCCCTGCTGTCCTGGAGGCCCTCAGGGAGCTCACACATAGAGACAGAAGCTGCAAACCTGGGGCTCCCAGCGTAACCCTCCACCACCGCCACTGAGGAGGAGGAGGAGGAGAAAAAGAGATAGTTCTCAACATCATTAAAGTCTAATAGTTGGTGTCTACAGAGTGTTTTTTCTATCGTGAGGGATCTCCTCTCTTCTCAGCATTGGACGCTTGACGGGCAGCCACTAGACACCTGATTGGACGAACCCTTTCCCTCGCGGGCTGCTGCTCCCAGCTTTCAAACTGGAACCAACATGGCAGCTCGTTTGGAAACTTTCTTCTCTTATTTCACGAAAATATTTCACCGAAATGTGTTTCTGAAAACATTTTGTGTAGAAATAATCCATGCAGTTGAAGAATCGGTCTTTATTTTAGATCAACGGTTAGTTAAAAAATTTCCAGAGTTTCCAGAGGCGGCGAGTCACGTCAGACGCCCTTGATGCCCAAGTTAATGGTATCATGTGTAGAAATAATTTAGTTTAGCTTTTGTACGGCTCTTTGTAGGCGGACGTTAAACAATGGATTGGATGATTAATCAATAGATACATTGATAATTAGATAATCATTAGCTGTGTCTGAACCTTTCAAAGGAGTCTCACCTGGTGTCGCTGGCCTCTCCTCCTTCACCGGTCCTTTCCCCACCAGACTGTCTGAGGCGTCCACCAGCCCGTCAACCTGCTCCAGCTTCGGGGTCAGGACGGTGCTGTCGGCCTCTAGCAGCTCCTGCTTGGTCTCAGCTTTGACCTCAGGTGGAGCTGTGAAGTCCAGGTCCTCCTGCTTGGCCTCAGGCTTGACCTCAGAGCTGTCTGGGTAGGGGGGGGACTCCAGACCCTCTGGCTTGGCTTCAGGCTTGATGGCAGATGTGTCAGGAAAGGCCGTTAAACTTAAATCCTCTGGCTCCGCTTCCGTCTTCAGCTTCGCTCCATCTGGACACGCAGCGAACCTGAGAGCTACTGGTTTTACTTCAGGTTTGATGTCGGCGCCGTCGGAGTAGGCTGCGAACTGGGGGCCCGGAGGTTTACGCTCTGAGCTCTCAGGCTTCATTCGGAGGCTCAGGTCTTCAGGTTTGGTCTCCGGGGTTTCTGCTTTGACAGGATAGTCCAGCTGCTCAGCTTTGGTTACTGCGTTTTCTGACTTGACACGGTAGGAGAGGAATTTCCCCTGTTTGAATTCAGAGGTGTTGGGGTAGACGTCCAAAGCCGGCTCCGTCTTCGTCTCCTCCATCTTCACCAGCAGGTCCAGCTGTGGTTTCTTCTCACCTCCTCTGTCTGCTAACAGAGTCAGATCAGACGGCTTTGAGTCAGCCGGAAGAGTCTCGTGTTGCTTCAGCAGATGGTCTTTGTTGTCGTGATGAAGGGAGAACGTCAGGACTCTGTTCTTACAGTCTCTGCTGCCATCTGCTGAGTTCACATCTTCAGCTGTTCTTCCGTACTGTTCCTGATCCACGGACTCTTCGGTTTTGACTGCAGCTCCGCCGCCGCTCTGCGTGGCGGTTTCATCAGACTTGGACGCTCCAGCGGAGGGAGAGACAGGAGGGGTAGAGCAGGAGGGTGGAGTGTACTCAGAGTAAATGCTCTGCAGCACCATCTCGTTGGGTTTGACGTCTAGCTGTTTCACATCATCCAGAAGAGAACCAGGATCCATCTGCCCCTCTGAGATCTCATCCACTTGATCTGCCAGACCTGGACCGTCCTCGTTTCCCATCAGTGTGTCAGTGTCTAGGGAGTTCTCCATCGTCTCCTCCTCCACCACCTGATACATGATCAGCCCGTCCACTTCCTCTCCAGGCTCTTCGATAGACTCCGGACACGCCAGGCTGCCCTCCTGCTCCAGCTTCCCAAGGTACGGGTGCACGTCTCCAGGTGACTCCTCTTTACGCTCCGGTTGCTTGAAGCTCTCCTGAAGATCTTGTTGATCCTGTTCTCCAAGTCCCGGCTCTGGCACCATCCCATCCATCTGTGCTACTTCCATGGGTGGATTCAGGACTCCCAAACTCTGGTCTGCGTCTGTGGGGAGAAACCATCCAGATGTTAGAGGGACAGTTTGTAACTACGGTGTCTCCCCTGTGTCTCCTGACCAGGAACAGTTAACACTAGGATCAACATGGATTCATGGAGGAATCCTGACCTGTACTGTCCAGTATCAGCTATTTATTTCCCACTGATTGAATTTTTGACAAAAAAAAGTGACTATCGATTTCAAGTCATTGAATGGTATAGTAGTGTAAATATATCCTGTAAACAGCAGCAGTATATCTGGACCTACCCTGGTCTGCATCACACTCCTCTCTCTGCTCTGTCGTCCGCCCCGACACCTCTTCCTCCTCCTTGTCATCAAACTCAAACCCAGCGCCTCCTTCCTGACCCTCTCCTTCCTCCACGGGATTGGCCAGGCTCTCGGTGACATCAGTGTGTCCCAGCCTATCCTGCGGCTCGTGGGCCGTGATGCCAGACAGGGAGAGGGGGGGAGGGGGGACGTAGGGAGGGGGGGGGGCTCGCCGACAGGTCGGTCTGATCTGCGCTGGGTTCCTCGCTCACACCAATGTCCTGAATACAGAAGACAACATCATCTCACAACATAACCAAAGCAAATTCCTAGTGTATACCTCTTACACCTGGCAATAAATACGATTCTGATTCTGATTACAAAGGGTTAATACATTATACATTATAATGAAGTTTTCAATGTATGAAGACTTCAGTTTGATGTACCAGAGGAACCTTGTGATCATTATATTCTATTATTACACGGCTGTGTTGAATACTCGATTCTGAGTGGTCAATCACGCCGTTCTGCAGTCTGTAATTTCTGTATAGCAGACCGTTGCTATGTATAGCAGATCGTTGCTATTTATAGCAGATCGTTGCTATGTATAACAGACCGTTTCTATGTATAACAGACCGTTGCTATTAGGGGTGTGACCAAATATTGTGCCACGAAATATCGCAATATAAAAACGTGACAATATGCATCGTCGAGACGAAAAACTGGATCGCGATATCAGGGCATAATTGGTACTACCTACATACGGGGCTCCGGGGCTGAAGCTGCAGCCTCTCGGGGTACAAATCATGCGCAGTAAAATCGGGTCTGTCCTCGCCGAAATTTAACCAATCAATCGTAACATACAGCCACAGCTTCTGTGTCGGAGCTCCACACACATCAACACACACACACAGCGCAGCCAGTGAACAGCTGATCAGAGAGGTCGCGGTGGAGAGACGAGTTGACGCTGCGCTCGTTGCTGTAAGTAAGTGCAATAAAACTTTGCAAGTGTAAAGCAAAGATACATTATTTATGTTATTTGTATAACGTTATATACGTAAACGGTTAAACATGGAGGAAAGCAACGTTTCAATCTGCTCTGTCCGCTGTCTCTCATCCACCGCTGCTGTTTACACAGGCCCAGCGCGTTAGTTCGGCGGCTAGAAGCGCGTTGGCTCGGCGGCTAACAGCGCGTTGCCTCAGCGACTAACAGCGCATTGGCAAGTTTTGTTGAATGATTGTTATAATATCATATCGAGATCGTGAACCCAATATCGTGTATCGTATCATACCGTGAGCTGAGTGAATCGTCACACCCCTAGTTGCTATGTATAACAGGCCGTTGCTACGTATAGCAGACCGTTGCTACGTATAACAGACCGTTGCTATGAGTGCAGCTCTGATGTTGGACTCTGGAGGAACATTTTTGTGTCAAATTATTGATTTCTTCAGTAAGTAACTGTGTAATATGCAGGATTATGTACAGCTAGCGGGTCATTGTTGACCCATGGGTTAAGTGCCTTGCTCAAGGACACATCGACATTTGACCGGAGGAGCCAGGGCTCGAACCACCGAGCTTCCGATTGGTGGACGACCTGCTCTACCCACTGAGCCACAGCCGCTTCTGTCTCAGCTCAGAGCAGCAGGAGTCAGATTTCAAACACAGAGAGAGAGTTGACAGACAGACGATGGCCGAGGATTTGGTTTCAAAGTGAAAAGTAAAAGCTCCTATTTGGTAATATTTCAGATTTCAACCCAACGCTATCAGAGAACCATAACGTTAATGAGGTAATCCCAATGAGGAGGACGGAGCATGGTGGAAACCTGCGGCGCTGCAGTGAAAGCTGGACTGGAGAGGTCTGACACACCGCCACACAAGGGTAAAGATCAGAGTCAGCGCTCTGCACGTTGAGCGTCATCTTTTCCTGTAAAATGTCCGGTGTAATCGGTAACACCGGTGTTATTAACCGGTGGGAAAATTTCCTCACCGTTACATCACTCACCTTGAAGAGCATGTAGGTTGAGGACAGCGGCTCCACAGGATCTCCTGCGGAGGGGCTGGAGGGGGAGGATGAGGGTGGGAGGCCCAGACACTCCTCCAGAGTTCCTCCTTCCTCCCCTCCTCTGTCTCCCCCCTGCGCCTCCTCGTCCTCCTCCTCCAGAAAGCCAGTCTCCAGAGTGGAGGGACCCAGGATGGGATCGGACTCATTGAACATGTGGTGAGCTGGACTGGAGTGGTCAGTACCATCCCATGGAGCCTGCAGGGATCGAGGAGATGCGTGAAAGATGAACATGGATTATTTTCTCACACGTTAAATACAGACTAAACGAATGAGGAGAATTACCTGTAACTGATCCAGCTCCACTGACGGCGCCATCAGCCCGGTTTCCTCGGAGGAGCCCTGCTCGCCAACGAGCACGTCGCTCCTCAGTTTAGAATCCAGGTCCGTTCCCCCGACGCCGTACGAGTTGAGCATGCTTTGACCTCCTGCGGCCGAGTTGAAGGGGAAACCGTTGAGGGCGTCTTTGGAGGCCTTCCCTCCGTGGAGAGCGTCTGCAGACATGGCGTCATGCTGCAGCGAGCCCAGCTCCAGGCTCTCATCCAGGGGGGGACAGTCCAGGAAATCTCCCCGCGACCCAGGGACCATTCCCAGACTGGGGGAGGCAGAGCTGTGGGCGTCCAGCGGGAGAGGGTGGAGGTGAGGGTGAGAGGAGGAGGAGGAGGATGGAGAGGGAGCCGACGGAGGCCCGGGGTGATGCTGGTGGTGATGGTGATGGTGGTGGTGGTGGTGGTGGTGGTGTGAGGACTGGTGGGGGTACTCAGGAGGCTGAGGGGAGTGGCGACCGAGACCTGAGTCATACAGGCAGCAGTGAGGGTGAGACAAGGACGACGAAGACGAGATGCCAGGATGAGTCACCAGGCCCGGGTGGTGGGGGTGATGATGAGGATGTAGGTGAGAGGGGTGTCCCCTGACGTAGTTCCTGTGTGCCTCCAGGAAGCTCAGCTGGGGGTCGTTCAGGATGTAGAAGTCGGTGCGGCTCAGACCGTGGCGCGCCGCACCGATGAGGAGGTCGCGGTCGTGTTTACCAGACTCCCACCAAACCGGGAGGTAGAGGGAGGGGCGGCACAGCTGGAGGCGGGCCGACAGCAACGGGTGACGGAGGACCTGAGGGGGAAAGGGGGTCAGAGAAACGGGGAAATATAATGAAGTACAATGAGAGGAAAATGTATCAGAACAACACAGCTGGATGTACCGGCTCAGTCACTGTTACAGCAGGACTCAGGTTAGTTAGTCCAGGGGAGGGGACTACAGCAGGACTCAGGTTAGTTAGACCAGGAGAGGGGACTACAGCAGGACTCAGGTTAGTTAGTCCAGGGGAGGGGACTACAGCAGGACTCAGGTTAGTTAGACCAGGAGAGGGGACTACAGCAGGACTCAGGTTAGTTAGTCCAGGGGAGGGGACTACAGCAGGACTCAGGTTAGTTAGACTAGGAGAGGGGACGACCCAGTCATTTATTCTATACTAACTCAAAGGGTTTGTTTTGCCTGCATGTCTGCCGGTTTTCAACACACAGCAGCTATGTGAATACGACCAGTTAGAGGGAGTCCACTGATAGAAGAACCATGTTGATGGGTAACACTGACCCATCTGCGCCTCAGTCATTACCAGCACTCCCTGATGGAGCAGCCTGACGTTACAGATACCAACCAACTCATCTCTCTGCTGATAATAAAGACACGACATGCCCAAAAATATACTGAAAAAGATGTTTCCCTCCTATTGCTTTTAGGATAAATATGTTTTGAGCACTGCCACTACAGTTCCCATCATGCTTTGGGTGATACAAACAGGATACAGCAGACGGTAGCGGCTAGAAGGGAACCAGCAAACTGGGGAAACTCTCGCGAGTTCATCAGACCAGCACATACGGGTACTTCACTAAAAGTCAATTCGAGTTTCTTTCCCCCTGAACGGAGCGCAGCCTCGGAGATGACCCCATGCTGGTCTGGTCTATAGCCTGGAGACATAAAGCCATGCTGGTTTGGTCTATAGCCTGGAGACATAAAGCCATGCTGGTCTGGTCTATAGCCTGGAGACATAAAGCCATGCTGGTCTGGTCTATAGCATGGAGACATAAAGCCATGCTGGTCTGGTCTATAGCCTGGAGACATAAAGCCATGCTGGTCTGGTCTATAGCTTGGAGCCATAAAGCTTGTCTATTAGATCATTTTTAGGACATGGCAGGGGAACAGATCAGAGATCAGTGTTTCTGGATTTATTGTTGGTTCAACCAACTACACAGCAACTCTTCAGCATAGCGTTATTACTGTTAGCGGTTTGTTTAAAGTAGAAGTTTGGAGACATGAGTCAACTTCTTCTGTTTCCTCTGATACCGTCTATGAGGGACACAGGATTGGTTCCCCCCTAAAGGGGGCGTAGATTACCTTTCACTGCAGAAAACTAATGTCAAAATGAATTATCGTTGCGACAGTGAAAACTAGTATGAAGGATGAAGAGCCCACCTGCTCTCTGATCTTCCGGAGTAGCTCGATGCGGTATAAAGTCCTGGCTGCTCGCTCTTCTGTCAGAGGCTCCACCAGCACGGCGGGATCCACCAACCCTGGAACAGACACAGTCAACTAGTGTTGTCTTCATACCAAAACTCTGGCTTCGATACGATACGCTGCCTAAATATCTGGATACCGATACTGAAACGTTACCACGGCAATGATCTAAAACATCAGGGAAAGTGATAGAATAACAGATGACAGAACATGGAGCTTACCATTATTTTTTTATTAATTAAAAATGTTTAAATCTAAAAATTTATTAATTAAAATAATGAAATGGTATGTAGTAATCTGATGTCCCTAATACTTGAGTTTATATGATTTCTTTGATAGTTAATTTTATATTTGCATTTATTTTTGATAATGTACACATATTTACATTTCATCTGCATTCTAAAGAAAACGGAATAATTTGCCTCTCTGGTGAGAACTAATAAACTATTAGTTGAAACTAATGTCCGTTTTTATTCATTAATTTCTGCTCCTGCTTGAGTATTTCTTTCTCTAAGTTCTCTCCATTTCTCTCTCTCCTTCTCTCACTGAAGCTCCTTTCAGACACAACGTGACGACGACACCACCACTGACCTCTGAAACACGTTATTTCTAACGACTAGCGCCGCGCCATGACGGCTTTGCTGTGATGCTGTGATGTGTGGCTGGCGAGCACAGCTCAAACCGCGCTGCTGTGTCGCGAGCAGCTCTCTTCCGCCGGGAAAAGACATTCGGTGTATTTGGTGTGGAAACAGTAGAGCTTATAGACGCTGTATAGAGCCAGGAACAGGTTGAGATAACGAAAGGAAAAACAAAGTGTGAAAATTTGCCATAAATCAGGAGAAAAACGAGAGGGGGCATACTCGCCAACCCTCCCGGTTTCCTCCCGTGGTCACAATTCTACAGTTTTTCACCAGATTTATGAGAAATGTTCACACTTTTTTTCCTTTTCGTTATCTCAGCCTGTTTCTGGGACTGAACAGTGTGTATAACCCCTACTGTTTCCACCCGGACGACAATAAGAGCTACACCAACTTTCGTTTCCCGGCGGAAGAGAGCAGTCTATGCTCGCGACACAGCGCAGTTTGAGCTCATGTTTAAGCTTCACTCGCCGCAGAGTGCAGTGAAAAACTGTCGTGGCGCTAGCTGTTAGAAACAACGTGTTTCAGCGGTCAGTGGAGGCGTTGTCATGTTATGTCTTTAAAGGAGCTTCAGTGAGAGAAGGAGAGAGAAATGGAGAGAATGAAATACTCAAGCAGGAGCATAAATAAATAAAAACTGATGAATATTAGTTTACACCAGAGATTCACACACCAAGTTCACAACAGAGGAGAGAGTTATTACCTCCACCAAGGCCGAAGGTCTAGGAAGGAGGTTATGTTTTCACCCGCGTTGGTTTGTTGGTTTGTCTGTTAGTAGTATTACTCCAAAAGTTCGCGATGGATTTGAATGCAAATTTTTTGGAGGGGTGGGGGGTGGCACTATGAACAATCCATTCGATTTTGGTGGCGATAGGAATATTTTTAAGGATTCCGATCAGCCTGAGCATTAGGACCACAGGGTATAACACATGCGCAGTGTAACTGATGATGCCTTGATGACGCATGACCCCGCCTCCTTCTTCAAGCAGAGAGATGCATGTGTGGATGTGTGTGCGGGAGCTGCTGTCCGTCCGCGGTGAGAAAGAACAAAGCGGTAGCTGACGGGATGAGAGACAACGTCAACTGAATGAGAGAGGCATCTGCCGATACGTTACACGGAAACACACCGTGTTAATAACAAGCCGACCACCTTATGGTACCGCCAGCTGTGAGCTGTGATCTGTTTCTAAAGTCACGTGTTGGCGGAGGTCTGCGCTCTCCGAGTGCCATTCTAGTTCAGGTTTCTGTCCTGGGAGTTAAAGGTAAAATCAAAAGTTTAAACCTATAATTTTTTTATTTTTACTCTTTTAAAGTCACCAGAATGCAGGAAACAAAGTCTCTGAACCTCTAATGTTTCTGGAGGAGGACCACCAGACCCCCCCTCTACAGTTTAGAAACCCTCCCTTATTTTAAGGTCTAACGGTTGGACAGTATGGACACCCAGGATACCTTCTTCCTTCCGGGGAGGCAGCTTGCAGGCCGTCCGACACATGTTGACGAAGGAGTTGAAGTATCTCTCCAGGCTCTCGTCCGTCTTCCTCTCCAGTCGGGCCAGCGCTCTGAACTGGGACCAGTCGAAGGACTTCCTGTCCGGGTCGTACACCACTCCGAACGATGACACGGTGCGGTAGAAATCGGCTTGTTCTCGACGCGTCCACCTTAAACATGACGGAAGAGGACAAAGACGTCTTATACATGAAGGATGTAAATAATAATATCAAAGATTTAGAGGAAATTCCAGTTCATCACAATGAGTGACACTAACAAAAGTCAACCTGCCATGCATATTCATTCATTATATATTATTTATTATATATTAAACAAGATGCTGCAGGAGGTCGTTTTGAATACTGTTAAATTTAAAGAGTATTTGCAGCCTCGAGGCTTCTTCCAATAAATCAGCTTCAAACCAACTATTTACATATTTACATCTGTTTGTGTTGCATGATGGGAATTTGTCTGAAGGGCATTTTTTATTAAAGTTCTGTGTAATGTTTTTATGAACTGAATATAAAGTGGTTTATCTGTTTTGATTTAACGTAAACTGTTTTGAAGTCTGTCCTTTAAAGTATATTTAAATATGAAAAACAGAGCTGGTCTCTATTAAAGGGACTGTTTGTAAGAATCAGAAATGTCTCGTTAACAGCGACACCTGTAGCCATTAAGTCAACGAAAGTCAGCGTCCTGTTGCTCGTGCTTGTGCTCGCTCTACATAGACATGAACGAGCATCGCTCAAAACAGTGAGGCGACACACGACAGCTAAAACCACAATATCACTCTATAGTTCAGCTGCTTGGCAGTAATGTTAGCTGACCAGATGAAGGTCTCTCCATGAATCAATGCTGATTCTAGTGTTGGCTTTTCCTGCCTCAGCGCATGCACGTGTGCCTCCAGTGTGCCGACCTTCTTCTATCATTTTTATTGCGGTCTTCTAACCGGTCCGGCACCGACCTACTGTGGTTTTGGATGTGCGCGACCACCTTACATTGTCTGACACATTCCAGATGTGTCCCAGTTTATTTCCTGTTACGGTATGTATGTGAATGACAGGACGCAACCATGGACCCAAGCTGTTGCCTAGCAACACAATGCCGTTGAAACGGTCTATATGTACCTTGTGTTTAGAGTGCATGGAGAAATTAAAACTCACCTTGAAGAATACCTGAATGCTTAGTTCTATTTAGAGCATGAGGTAGTGGTGCCCTCTGGTGGTCAAAGTCAGTATTACAACAACAAACACGTAAATAAATCAGCCTATAAAAATCTTCCACCTGTTTTCACTAAGAGGCAAAGAAAAAAAAAAGTAACTCGATAAACACAGGAGAGAAAATAATTTAGATCAGACTTCATCACCAGAAAAAACATGTCTCTCTTGCCTTCCAGGGCTTCCGTAGGACCTCCATGAATTCAAACTTCAGGACGCACCAACATACTATGTTGAGGCCTCTATATGTTTAACTGTTTTAATTCAGCAGCTAGTTCGACACTTTCATTAGACTGATCCCATACTGCTGTTAAAACCAGCTGATACTGACAGTACGCAGATTTATCTGTTTACCTTCGCTGCCACTCCAGGAACAGCGGGTCGGGTTCTGTGGCGACCACAGAGCATCTCCTCAGCTCTTCGCCCAGCTGCCACGCCAGCGGCCCGCCGCCGTGATGATTGTGAGCGGCTCCGGCTCCTCCCATCCCCATGCCGACGAGGCTGTCGTGAAGCAGGAAGTCGTGCCTGAGCAGCGGCTCGCGGCGCAGCGTGAAGCGCTGGTAGGCGGTGATCAGGCGTCGCAAACGGGCCGTCAAGGCGGGGCCGGTGGGCCATAGGGGCCGGGCTTGGACGACGTGGAGAGACGCCACTCCGCACCCTGATCCTATTGTTGTCGTGGTGACCAACGTCCCATCCTGGACGCACAAGTCACCCGACATCTGGGAGTCTGTGGAGGGAAGAAACACCGTTGATCCACTTTATTAAACATCAATAGTCATTATTTAATCCCATTATTATTATTATTATTATTATTACATCCTGCTGGGGGAAGTTAGTGATGCTGCTGTTGATAAAACATCTGTATGAAGAGCTGGGAAACATCTTTATATGCCAATTAAATACCAAAACAACTTTAAGAACTTGAACTTAGAGAAACATAGAGATGTTTCCTACAAACTCTTTCTTTATATTTAACACAATAAGCCAGACCTCGGTCTTAACACAGAGCAGCTGGATGAAGAAGTTTTGCTACGAAATTTAGCAAATTAATCATTTAAATAAGGAAATAATTGATAAAAAAAAATAAGTAAACAGCACTAAGAATTTGACCAGGCGCTGAATACCAACTTGTGATTCTTTACGGTATTCGATACTCATCCTGCCAACAGAAAGTGAAACCTGTTTCAGATGAAGTTTCTCTTTGTGAGATGGTTAACTTTTTTTTACATAAACATAGAATCCACACAGTTATTAAAGAAAAGACTCTTTAATTTAATCCTGCTTAAATTTGAGCGGATGCTTAAATTTTCACTATAAACCACAAAACTGATGAGCAGGAAATATCCAATACCAGATCAATCAAAGCAGATCATTGGGCTCCAGATGTAATGTGTCCAGTTTTACCTCAATATTCTGCCTGTTAAAAGAAAAGCTTGAAAGATGATTTTTACAAATTACTGTTATTTCCAGACAGCAGATGGATGTATTTCCATCTCTTCCTCGGTAGATGTCCCCACTGAGACAGAGTGCACCATTAAACCTATCAGAGCTCATTTCATCAGGTGGAGGTGGAACCCAGTGGAGAGAAATCAGATTATATTGTCTTATATTGACATATTGTCATCCCTAGTTTTTTGGACATTATTTTAGGAAATTTTTTTAAACATTTGTCGGATATTTTTTCCAAACATTTTTGTTTTAAACATTTTTAAGACTTTTTTCGGGCATTATTTAAGACCTTTTTTCTGACATTTTTTTCGGCATTAAAAAAAATAAATTGGAAAGTTTTCGGAAATTTGTCGGACTTTCTTTTTTAAAAAAAAAAATCTGACATTTCTCATAAATTTGAGATTGTTCGGACATTTGTCAGACTCCTTTCTGACTTTTCTCTGACATTTTCTGAACTTTTTCTGCATTTTTTTTTTACATTTGTCAGACATTTTTCGGACATTTTTGTGATTTCTCTCTGACATTTTTTGAAAACAAATTTAAAACTTTTTTGGACATTTGTTGGACATTTTTTTTTAGACCTTTTAAAATGACTTTTTGGACATTTTCTTTTACTTTTCTCGGGACATTTGTGTGACATTTTCTTTTGGGACAGTTGTTGGACATCTTTCAGACTTTTTTTTTAGATTTTTTAAAAACGTTTTCGGACAGTTGTTTGACATTTTTTTACTTACATTAATGCATATAGCAGCGGAGTGTGCAATGTGCCTCACCTGGACCGGTACTGTCAGGTTTGTCTGAGGTATCCGTGCTGGAGCAGGTTTCCTCGCCCTGTCAATTGATATATAAATATATCAATGTATGGAAAATTTGTGCAAAAACACACAACAAGTAAACAGATGATTAAAGCAGTACATACAATAATACAATAATAATCATCATGTCATCGAGACAAAAAATTATATTTAGTCTTACCGTTTCCTCCACACACACACACACACACACACACACACAAAAAACCATGATATAATATCGATATTATATAATTAATGGTCTCAAAATGAGGAAACTTAAACAGAAACTCATTTTTTTAACTTAACTTTAAACAGATGAACATTTTTGTTTGTTTTGTTCCATAATTAAAACGGTGATCTTCTTCAACAAGTAAACATTTAGTAAAAGTCATGTTTAGGATTCATTTTATATTCACAAGTTAAAAATAAAATGTCATCACAGAAAAACATAGTTTTCATCTCCACGGACTACGGCGAGGTCAATAATGTGTCCATGAAGAGAATAAAAGACTCTTCACCTTGCTGCTCTCGTCTCTGTCCTCCCCTCCGTCAGCTTTGCTCTCAGCGTCGTCCTTCGCCTCCTCAGTTTTGCACACGCTGACAAAAGAAGCGACAGACAAGAGGAAAAAAAGCTTCAATAACTCAGACAACGTCCTATTGAGCAGCGTGTTGTTCGACTGAGGGCGACACATGATAGAAAAGTAAAGGCACAATGCATGGAAAAGTGAGTTTCCTTCATGTCTGACTGAAGATAAAACACGTCAGAGAACAGAGAAGCAGACAAAGAGCCTGTCAGACTGTGATCAGCGGTTTATTTCACAACAATGACCCACTAGCTGTACATTATCCCACTTATTACACGGCTGCTTACTGAAGAAATCAATATTTTGACACAAAAAAACGTACCGCCAGAGTCAGACATTAGAACTGTGTCCATAGCACCGGTAACGGCAGCGCAGCCGAGCGGCTGCTAGATACAGTCAATGTAATGAAACTGTATGTGAATACAGCTCGCCGGTCCAAACTCGTGCAGTAAATGAACACTGAATGAATGAACATGAGACTTTTTCTGCAGGTTTAAGCAGCCACATTTCATGCAGTTCCCCTCCTGTGCTGAGTTTAACATGTTGATACTAACAGACCTTCCTGTCACACGGAACTGCATTGAGCTCGCTGGGAACAGCGTCAGGTTCAACAGGTAATAACTGACACCTTCAGTTACCTTCAGGAAGACGATCAAAGCTTCATCTTCAGCTCTGCTGTCAGCCGGAAAATACAATTCCTACCCCGTGTCTACGCTTCCCTCTCTTCCTCTGTCAGGTACTCCTCTCTGGCTTCTGTCAGCAGCTTCTTCTCGTCAGACTCGTAAAAAATGACCGTATAGCGTTTTAGAGTTCAGGTGGTAGGTTCCGACAGATACATAAGACTTTATGGAAATACACCTGAAGCTGTGTGTCATCTCTATAAATGTAGAATGAGCCCCGTTCACAGCCATCACTGATCTAGTTCCTACGGATAGAAGAACTACTGCAGCACCCTGACGTCACCTTTTGCATGGGTTTCTAATATTGTGTGTAAAGCAGGTTGTGTGGGCGGAGAGTGATGAAAACAAACCTTGGGACGACAGATGTGTTTTCACACCAGTGTTGGCGCCTCCTGCTGTGGACGCTACTACAGAGTAAGAGAAGAGGAGTCTGTCTCTTCTCTACCTGTCTCTACAATGTCTGTAGTGAATGTGTAAGGTTAGAAGATAAGATAAAGATAGAAGCTGAAGCCTAGCTAGCGTAGCATAGATGTGCTAACGCTAGTTAATCTCTTCCACACCTCGGGGGCGCTGGCGGACGACGTTACAGTGTTTCAGAGGATGTAGCGGCTCAGTTTTTAGAGAAAGAGTGAAGGTTCTGGTATCGCATGAAACCAGAAAACCCAACCATGCCATGCTAGCATGTCGAAGGAGGCTAAATAACGCTCATGGACAAGTTGAATTAGGCCCAATTTAGACGTTTAACTGGACTAGCTCCAAATCCATTAAACCAGTCTGAAGACAAAGAACATGTGAAACATCTGATGAGTCTTTGGAGCAGAGCGGGACCTAGGTCAGAGCTGGACAATGCTACGCTGTTAGGACTGTGTATCGGCAAAGAATCTGGCGATACGATACGTATCATGATACAGGGGTTACGATTCAATAAATTGAGATATATGCCATTTTTAAATTTAATTTTAGAAAACTGTCATAGTATAACACGCCAGAGCGTTTGCACGTTTTTTTGCATGCAGTACAATGTGTTACAATTTATACTGCATGCAACAAAAAACATGTGTTTTTCCCCAAACTGCATGTGGTTATCATAAAGTAGGCATGTCTGTAAAGGGGAGACTCGTGGATACCCATAGAACTAGTTAATTGCATCCCGGGGGGCCAGAGCGGGGCGACCATTGAATCCGGTTTGAACGGCTGGCTAAGGATAAGCGTAAATACAGTAAGACTGTTATTCAGCGTCGGCGGTAATGACACCCGGTTACGTCGATCGGAGGTCACTAAGTTAATGTGGAGTCGGTGTGTGCATATGTAAAGACAATGTCGGACTCTGTAGTTTTCCTCTGGCCCCGTCCCCAACTTGACCAGTGACGACATGTATAGCCGCATGAAGTCATTCCACAGCTGCTGTCGAGGTGGTGTCCAGCAAATGATGTGGGCTTCATTGACAATTTGAACTCTTTCTGGGGACTCCTGGTCTGATTAGGAGAGACGGCATTCATCCTACTTTGCGGATCTCTTATCCAGAAATCTGACCAAGATTGTTAGTGGAACCAAATCCATGAACAAACCAGAGGTCATTCCAGGACGCAGAGCTGTAGTCTTACACACTTCTCTGTGCTTCCACTAGAGCAGTTACCCACCCATAACTTAACCCCAAACCTAACTGAGACTGTGTCTGCCCCACCTAAATTAATGAAATCAAAAGTAAAACAGAAGAGGAGTTAAACATAATAATCTAATACAATCTAACACTAGCACTGGCCATAAAGCAACAAAACAGGAGAATTAAATGTGGACTCTTAATATCAGATCTCTGTCATCTAAAGCTCTACTAGTAAATGATTTAATATCAGTAATCACACTGATTGAGTTTGTCTTACTGAAACCTGGCTGTGTCATGAAGAATATGTCAGCCTAAACGAATCCACTCCCCCGAGTCATATTAATACTCACATTCCTCGAGACACCAGCCAAGGAGGTGGAGTTGCATCCATCTTCGACTCAGCCTATTAATAAACCCTAAAACTAAACTAAATTATAACTCATTTGAAAGCCTTGTTCTAGTCTTTCACACCCAACCTGAAAACACTACAGCCAATTTTCTACTTTGTTATAGTGTACCGCGCTCCAGCCCATATTCTGAATTTCTATCTGAATTCTCAGAGTTTCTATCAAGCTTAGTCCTGAAAACAGATAAAGTCATTATAGTAGGGTGATTTTAAATATTCATGTGGACGTTGATAATGATAGCCTCAGTACTGCGTTTATCTCTTTATTAGATTCAATTGGTTTCTCGCAGAACTTGCATAAACCACTCACCGCTTTAACCACACCCTCGACCTTGTTATGTCATATGGTGTTGAAATTGAACATTTAATTGTTTTTCCACAGAACTCTTCTTTTATCAGAACCATTATTTAATCACTTTTGAATTCTTATTACTAGACTACACACCATCAGACAAAAGTGTGTACACTAGATGTCTATCCGATAGTGTTGTAGCTAAATTTAAGGAAGTGATTCCATCAGCATTAAATTCAATACCATGTCTCAATATAACAGAGGACCTCGTATGCTAACTTAGCCCCACCCAAATTGATCATCTTGTAGATAGTGCTACAGACTCACTGCGAGTCACACTTGATTCTGTTGCCCCTCTAAAAAAGAAGTTAATAAAAACAAAGGAAGTCAGCTCCATGGTATAACCCTCAAACACGCAAATTAAAGCAAGCATCGAGGAAATTGGAAAGGATATGGCGTTCCACCAAACAGGAAGAATCTCATTTAGTCTGGCAAGATAGCCTTAAAACATATGATGAGATATGAACAGATGCTCTCCGTGATGAGGATCTCCAAGCCAGACGAAACAAACCAGTTAACTAAACTTCAAGCATGCCTTAAGGACATAAAAACCTGGATGACCTGCAATTTCCTGATGTTAAACTCAGACAAAACTGAAGTCATTGTACTTGGCCCTGAACGCCTCCGAAACAAATTATCTAATGATATAGTTACTCTAGATGGCATTGCCATGGCCTCCAGCACCACCGTAAGGAATCTGGGAGTTGTCTTCGATCAGGATATGTCCTTTAACTCTCACATAAAACAAACCTTCTTGTGGTTACCATGGCGCCATAGAGACAGGGTGACATGCCAGGAGCTCCGTACATGTTAAGGTTATTTTAGTGTTTTTTTTAAAGATTAATTTTTATTATTAGGCCAGTTTTATGTTATTTTGTTAAGTTTTGCTAGTTTTATGTCTCGTGATAGTTTCAGGCTCTATAGTATCAGTTAAGTAAAGCAACTTCAAAGAATGGACGACGGCGACAATAACAACAACAATAACAAAGCCCCCAGGATCAGTTACAACAGAGAGACTCTTCTGAACATCAGAGAGAGGAGCATTCACCACAGCCGGGACCTCCTCACTCCGGATCTAACTCTCTTTCCTGAACTGAGGAGGACAGACAGGCGAGCCGGGGTCCGACCGAAGTTCGGGTCCCAACAGAGAAGGAGAGGCCGGCGAGCCGGGGTCCTGGTTCGACTGAGACGGCGCGCTCATCGCCCCCCACTCCCCACTATGTTACTGGCAAATGTGCAGTCGCTCGACAACAAACTGTGCGAGCTGCGGGCGCGGATATGTTTCCAGCCGGACATCAGGAACTGTAACGTTATCTGCCTCACGGAGACCTGGCTATCAGCTGAGGTACCGGACCACGCCATCGAGCCCCCGGGTTTCACCATCCATCGGGCGGACAGAGACCAGGAGCTCTCCGGGAAAACAAGGGGCGGAGGAGTATGTCTGATGGTTAACCGGACTTGGTGTGTCCAACAGAACATCAGGACCATCGGCACCTTCTGCTCCCCTGACTTGGAGTACCTCATGCTGCAGTGTCGGCCTTTTTGGCTCCCAAGGGAGTTTACATCGGTTACCATCGCCGGTGTTTATATCCCCCCCCAGGCCGACACGGACAGAGCGCTCCGGGAGTTACACAGGGCAGTTAACGTGCAGGAGACCGCGCACCCGAGGACCGCACTCATTGTTGCGGGGGACTTCAACCGGGCCAATCTGAAGAATATTTCCCCAAAACTGTACCAACACATTCACTTCAACACACGGGGGGACAACACACTGGACCACTGCTACACACCCTTCCGCAACGGCTATAAAGCCCTCCCCCGCCCACCTTTCGGCAAATCGGATCACTCCTCCATCCTCCTTCTCCCCGCCTATAGGCAGAGACTGAAACGTGAAGCCCCCGCCTACAGGACCGTTCACTGTTGGTCAGACCAATCAGACGCCATCCTTCAGGATTGTTTTGATCACGTGGACTGGGAGATGTTCAGGACTGCAAACGACAGCATCAGTGGCTTCACAGACACAGTCACCAGCTTCATCAGGACATGCACGGAGGAAGTAGTCCCCACAAAAACCATAAAGACAAAGCCAAATCAAAAGCCCTGGATAAACTGTGATGTCCGTGCAGCCCTCAATGCACGGAACACAGCCTTCACCTCAGGCTCACCAGACGACTACAAACATTCACGTTACTCTTTAAGGACAGTAATCAAACAGGCAAAGAGAGACTACAGACAACGGGTGGAGTCCAAACTCACTTCCAACAACCCAAGGCACTTGTGGCAAGGACTCCAAACCATGACAGACTTTAAAGGACCCAGACAACAGATCACAGACACAGCACCCAACCTCCCAGACAAACTCAATCATTTTTATGCCAGGTTTGACTCCTCTGTCAGACCCTGTGTCATGTCCTGCCCCACCCCCACCCCTGCAGACAATCAGAACCCCCCCTTACAACCACTACCATCCAACACTGACAACCCCCTTCCCTCTACCCCCACCTCAGCTGAAAACTTGGATTGCCCACCACCTCCACACCCCTCCCCCATGACTGTTGCAGAACAGGACCGTCCCCTCTCCATCACAGAGGCTGATGTTCGCCGGACCCTCCTGCGTATCAACCCACGCAAAGCGGCCGGCCCAGACGGCATTCCTGGACGCGTCCTGAAGTCCTGCGCACACCAGTTGGCGGGGGTTTTCACAACAATTTTCAACCTGTCACTATCTCTCCGGACTGTCCCCACCTGCTTCAAATCCACCAACATCATCCCCATCCCCAAACAACAAAAAGTAACCAGCTTAAACGACTGGCGCCCCATAGCCCTCACCCCCATAATCAGCAAGTGTTTTGAGAAACTGGTTAAATCCCTAATCTGCCCCATGCTTCCCCCCACACTTGACCCCCTACAATTTGCATACCGCCCAAACAGAGGCACAGAGGACGCCATCGCCCATGTACTACACACCGCCCTCTCCCACCTGGAAGGAAGGGACACCTATGTGAGGATGCTGTTCGTGGATTACAGCTCAGCGTTCAACACCATAGTGCCCTCCAGGCTCGTCAGTAAACTCAAGGATCTGGGCCTGAACACACCACTGTGTGACTGGATCCTGGACTTTCTGACGGGACGCCCCCAGGTGGTGAGAATCAACAACCTCACCTCGACTTCACTGACTCTAAGCACAGGAGCGCCTCAGGGCTGTGTTCTCAGCCCCCTCCTGTACTCCCTCTACACCCACGACTGTGTGGCAACAAGAGCTTCAAACACCATCGTGAAGTTTGCGGACGACACAGCAGTTGTGGGGTTGATCTCCCATGGCGACGAGATGGCTTACAGGGAGGAGGTGACCACCCTGGAACAGTGGTGTCAGAACAACCACCTCTCCCTGAACATCTCAAAGACCAAGGAGGTCATCGTGGATTACAGGAGGGGGAGTTGCACTCACCCCCCAGTCACCATCAACGGCACAGCGGTGGAGAGGGTGGACACCTTTAAATACCTGGGTATCAACATCCATAAGGACTTGACATGGGCCACCCACACCACCGCTGTAGTCAGGAAGACCCAGCAGAGACTGTACGCTCTGAGGCGACTCAAGACTTTCAGACTGAAACCGCAAATCCTCAGGGACTTCTACCGGGGCACCATAGAGAGCCTCCTGACAGGCTGCTTCACCACCTGGTTCGGCAGCTGCACCAACGTGGACCGTAAGGCGCTGGAAAGGGTGGTGCGCTCGGCCCAACACATCACCGGGTGCGAGCTGCCCAGCCTGCAGGAGCTTTACACCCAGCGGTGCCTCAGGAAGTCCCTGAGGGTCATTAAGGACACGACACACCCCCACAACAGCCTGTTCTCCCTCCTGCCCTCTGGTAGAAGATACAGGACCCCCAGGACTCTCACCAGCAGACTGAGGAACAGTTTTTTCCCCCAGGCCATCAGACTTTTAAATCTATAATTAATTTGACACATTCTTACACAAAAATATTTCTTATACTGTATATACTGTATATATTGTTAATACATATGTTCTTAATATGCCCTTGTATAAAGTATTTCCTTTTATAATTGTAATGTAAATGTAATGTAAATGTAAATGTAATATAATTTATTATTTAATGGAGCTTCCTAGCGAAAAGTATTTCACACGTTTGTACCTGTACAACCGGCGTGACAATAAACATCTTGAATCTTGAATCTTGAATCTTGAACCTCAGGGACTGCCTTCTTTCATCTACGTAACATTGTGAAGATCAGACACATCCTGTGTCAAAATGATGCAGAAAAATTAGTCCATGCATTTGTTACCTCTAGACTCGATTACTGCAATTCCTTATTATCAGGCTGCTCCAATAAGTCTCTTAAGACTCTCCAGTTGATCCAGAATGCTGCAGCATGTGTTCTGACTAGAACTAGAAAAAGAGATCATATTACTCCTGTATTAGCTTCTCTGCACTGGCTGCCTGTAAAATCCAGAATAGATTTTAAAATCGTCCTCCTCACCTACAAAGCGCTAAACGGTCAGGCCCCATCATATCTTAAAGAGCTCATAGTACCCTACTACCCCACTAGAGCACTGCGCTCACAGAATGCAGCAGGGTTACTTGAGGTTCCTAGAGTCTCCAAAAGTAGAATGGGAGCCAGAGCCTTCAGCTATCAAGCTCCTCTTCTCTGGAACCAGCTCCCAGTTTCAGTCCGGGAGGCAGACGCCGTCTCTACATTTAAGAGTAGGCTAAAGACTTTCCTCTTTGATAACGCTTATACTTAAGCTGCTATAGGCCTAGACTGCCGGGGGACTTCCTATGACACAATGAGCTCCTCTCTCCTTCTGTATATACTCATGTCCCATTCATTTACTAACTTCATTCCTTCCCGGGAGTCCTTGTGCCTCCTTGTCTCGCAGGTAACCGTGGAGCGGGGTCACACCTGGAGCGAGGTTATACCTGGAGCAGGGGTACACTTGGAGCGGGGTTTCACCTGGATTTGGATGTCACCGGGATTGTGGCTGCATCTGCTACCGCGTCTGGTGCCTGCTTGACACCAACTGTTACCATCATTAATTAATTCCGTCTGTACGAGGGACTACCAATGCTAACGAGGGACTACCAACACTTAGTGACAGAGTGGCAGCCTGGAGAATGAGACTTCTCGGTCATTGCCAAAGACATCAAGAACTCCCAGCAAGCATGCTGATGCTGCGGGAACCAACACACGGGCATCGATCACAGGGACGTCCCACACCAACACACATGGACGTACTGAGGAGAGATGCTGGACAGTGCTGGCGAGCTAGCCAGATGTATGGTGGACTGAGACAGCTGGAAGCTCCACTTGAAAGCCCGTCTGAGGACGACCCAATGATATCAATTCCGATAATTGTATTATCACTCTTTTACATCCACTACTATTGGTTTTGTGGTTTCAGTCCTACTTGTATTAGTTATTACAGCTGCTGGGCTATTATTGTGGCTGCTTCCCTCTCTCTCTCTCTCTATCTATCCCCCCATCCGGTCTCGGCAGATGGCCGCCCGCCCTGCGCCCGGTTCTGTTCCAGGTTTCTTCCCAGTAATCGGGGAGTTTTTCCTGGCCACAGTGCGCTTGGTGGATCTTGTTGGGTCTCTAAACTATGGTGTACGGTCTAAGACCTGCTCTATATATAAAGCGTCTTGAGATAACTTCTGTTGTGATTTGACACTATACAAAAATAAATTGAATTGAATTGAACCCATTTACATTCACATATCTGGAGGTCAGAGGTCAAGGGACCCCTTTGAAAATGACCATGACAGTTTTTCCTCGCCAGAATTTAGTGTAAGTTTGGAGCGTTATTTAACCTCCTTCATGACAAGCTAGTATGACATGGTTGGTACCGATGGATTCATCAGGTTTACTAGTTACAGATGATACCAGTATCTTCACTCTAGCTTTAAAACTGAGCCGCTACAACCTAAAAAGTTAAAATAGCGTCTCGGCCCTACGGCAGGCCATCAGATTTTGAAGAGATTGATTAAAAATCTATACAGTGTTTTGGGGGAATCGATACAGCATCGCAAAAAAAGTGTATCGATATTTTCTTACACCCCCCATATGCTATGATTGGACAGTTTGCGTTTAAGGGGCGGGACTTTGAAGAAAAATGGTCGTGGTCTCCTCAGATAATCAGGCATGTATTGTAACTGGTCTGGTCAGTGCACAGGACTGTGTGTGCACGTTTGTCTACTGTGTGTGCGTGTGTGTGCGTGTGTGTGCATGTGTGTGAGAGTTGTCTACCTGTCAGCCATGTCGGAGGCGCCCTCCCCTCCTCCCAGTTCAACAGACAGCGCCGTGACGTCTGGCATTCCCACTCTCTCCAGGAAACACATGTCTGGATCCGCTCGCATGGCGGTGTAGCGCTCGTAGCCTGGTCAAGGAAACACACACATCCCATTAACACACTGAAACACACACACACACATTCACAGCGGGGCGTTCCCTAGCAAAGGATAGAGGTGGATCATTCACCGGCTGAAGGGTAAACAGTAACGCCGGTCCTCACCATGTTTGTGGACTCCGATGAGGAGAGACTTGTCAGCGTCTGCGTCCCACCATGAAGCAGGGATCTCTATGTAGTCGATGTCGGGTAGAGGCACCTCCAGTTTACTGTCAACGCAGACACACACTCAACTATCAATCTGTCAGTGTCAAGTCAGGACGCTCTGACAACACAAACTCTCAGTCACAACGTCACATGACTTCCTGAGTGTCTTTCAGTCTCATCACCACGTTTTCAGTTCAGGAACACAAAAGCATTCAAATCCTCCGTCGATCTGCTGCCTGATTAACTATCAGTCAACCATCTGATCAATAAAGTCATCAATAATGATGTGAAGATCATGTTCCATACCTGGCAGGTATCCCCTCTATAGATTGATTGGCAGCTTCACCCAACACCTCCACCTTTAGGTAGTATAACATGCGCACCCTCAGTAGCACCCTGTGGAGGGAGAGAGAGAGAGGGGGGAGGTTGTAATCAGGAATGCACCACAGTAATAGATTACTTTCTCATACTGAGGTGTTGGAGTGTTTCTAGTGGCCGTTCAGTTACTTCAGTTTGAAGTAGGGCTGTCAAAGTTAACGGGATAATAACACAACATTAACGCAACTTGTGATTTTTAGGTTGTAGCGGCTCAGTTCTAAAGCTAGAGTGAAGATACTGGTGTCATACGAAATTAGAAAACTTAAGGGATCCATTGGTTTTTCCAAAAAAATCAACCTTATGTCCGAATAAATGTCTGATAAATGTCCAAAAAAGTCAGAAAAAAGTGAAAAAGGTCCAAAAAAAAGTCTGAAAAATTCTGAAAAAAGTCAGAATTTTGTTTTTAAAAACAAAGTAAAAAAAAAAAAAAATAGTCTGAAAATTGTCTGGGAAAAAAAGTCAAAAAGAATGTCAGAAAATGTCCAAAAAAGAAAATCTGAAAAATATCCGAAAAAAGTTTAAAAAAAGTCCGGAAAATGTCCGAAAGTAAGGCAGAAGAAAAGTCTGATCCTGGTATCATATGAAACTAAAAAACCTGATGAATCCACAAGTACCAACTATGTCATACTAGCTTGTCATGAAGTAGGTTAAATAACGCTCCAAAGTTACAATACATGTTGGCGAGGAAAAACTGTCATGTCCATTTTCAAAGGGGTCCCTTGACCTCTGACCTCCAGATCAGTGAATGGGTTCTCTGGGTACCCACAAGTCTCCTCTTTACAGACATGCCCACTTTATGATAATCACATGCAGTTTGGGGCAAGTCATAGTCAAGTCAGCACACTGACACACTGACAGCTGTTGTTGCCTGTTGGGCTGCAGTTTGCCATGTTATGATTTGAGCATATTGTTTTATGCTAAATGCAGTACCTGTGAGGGTTTCTGGACAATATCTGTCATTGTTTTGTGTTGTTAACTGATTTCCAATAATAAATATATACATACATTTGCATAAAGCAGCATATTTGTCCACTCCCATGTTGATAAGAGTATTAAATACTTGACAAATCTCCCTTTAAGGTATTTAGAACAGATAAAAAATGCGCGATTAATCACGATTAAATATTTCAATGGATTTACAGCCCTATTATAATTATATTTATTTACTATATACTGTTTTACATACAGTATATCTACATACATTGATGTTTCTGCTGGAAAATATAAATACTTTTCGCCCATCGTTTGTTGTCGTTCCAGCTGTTCATCTGGTGATTCACAGCCTCAGGTTGTCATTTAAAGCTGCAGTAGGCAGTATATTTTTGGCATCATTAGGCAAAGATCCCATAATAACCTTTCAGCATATTGTAATTCTGGTGATCTGAGAGATAACTAGACTTCTGCATCTCCTCATGGCTCTGTTTTCAGGCTTTAGAACATCTAGCCCGTGACGGGAGACTTTGACCAATCACAGGTCATTTCATTGAGAGAAAGCGTTCCTATTGGCTGTGCTCCGGTCATGTGACCAGTACTTGGCGTTCCTTCACCAGATTTCACAACGGCGGCGGCGTCACCTACTTTCTCATTTTACGGCTAAACAGTACACTACAAGATGATTCTGAAAACATCTGAGGAGAGAAATAGGCATTAACGTAACAGAATATTGATTCATATTTGATCAGCGCTGCCTAGTTTGACCGTTTGGTCGGAGTTCAGAGTGATTGACAGCCGGCTCATATAGACGGCAGCTGGAGGGCAGACCTCAGATCAGCTCTTACTGCTTGTTTGATTTTTTCAGGTTACCTGTTTCATGTACTACTGTCACAATATAGCGACCGTTTTATAAAAATAACTTTTTTTAATCAGATTTGCCCAAATCTCGCCTACTTCAGCTTTAAGTCTTCATTATTTAAAAAATCTTTGTGTTCGTCTTGTTTTCTGTGAGATCATCATTATCCATCAAAATAAAATAAATGTGTGATTAATTTGCGATTAATTGTGATGAACTCTTTTAATGGACTGACAGCTGTAGTGTGAAGGTGTGACTGTAGACAGCAGACTGCTGTTTAACCCTGTGTATTGAGTCGAGAGTTGTGTGTGAACTGACTTGTTGCAGTGCTGTTTGAGGTGTTTCTTGTAGCTGTCGTCCTGCAGCACCACCTCAGGGTTACAGTGGACCAGCCAGTCAGCGTTCTTCTGATCAGGAACATTCAGCTGGTTCTTCAGCTTCTTCCCCTTCCGACCCCGAGGAACCGGAGCTGATAAACCTGGACCCGTAGACCGGGGGGGGGGGGGACAATAACCTACCCCACTGTGGTGAAGCTACCTGGTTGATAACAAACCATGACTTGTTATAGACTGAACTACACCGCAGATACTTTAATGACAATAAGCAGACGAGAGGAGCTTCTCAGGGAAAATCAATGTTTCATCCAACAAAAACAATGAAAGTCTAATGGATTCAGTTACTGAAACTGGTCAGTGTATCTTTTGGTCATGTCGATTCCCTTTCACAAAAGGATATTAAACACAAAAAATTTGAGGTTATTTGATTTTTATTTTAAGATACAAAATTTAAATGAAACTACAGGCATTTTTCTCCTATCAGGGTCCAAAAAGGGATGAACCTAAACTTAAAAAATGGGGTTGATTTCATTTTTATTTCTAAAAACAAAAAGTAAAATCACTAGAAGACATATTCTGCAACAGGAAGTGGCTTAAAAGCGCGTATTGAAGACGGTGCTGTGTATGAGGACGGTGCTGCTGTGTAACTGAAGGTGCATGGACATGGATCATTACGTAGTTTTTTAGAAACAATAAAAGAGTATATCTCAAGGAAAGTGCGAAAGATATTGACAGATTTGAACTTCCCCGGATAAATAACTCATAACATAACGTTGTTAAACACCAACGAGGGCTCTTTCTAACCGTAGTGAGGTAGACAACAAGCTTCACCCTCATTTACATCAAAACGAGCCGTCCTCCGAGCTGGGCACATAACATTGGTCTCTATGTGCAGCAGGCTGTGAGACGATTGGTCGGGGACCGTCTACAAAGTGCAACGCCAAAAAGATATGCTATACAAATATTCAATAACTTCAGTTTTATGCCGTGTAGTACCACCAAAACTAATCAGGAAGAGATAATTGATGTGTGAAGTGATTCTGGTGGTACTACACTGTATAAGACTGAAGTTATTGAATATTTTCTCTTTTCGGCGTTGCACTTTGTAGACGGTCCCTGACCACTCACAGCCGGCTGGACATAGAGACCAATGTTATGTGTGCTGCTCGGAGGACGTAGCTTGTTGTCTACATCACTACGGTTAGAAAGAGCCCTCGTTGGTGTTTTAACTATGTTTCTGTTATGAGTTATTGATCCGGGGAGTTTCTCTCACACACAGCACCGCCCTCATCGCAGCACCGTTCTCATACGCACTCCTACGTAACTTCCTGTCGCAAAATATGAAAAAACGGGCGTTTTTTTTTCGTTTCTGTCTTCTAGTGATTTTATTTTTTAGTTTTAGAAAAAAAGAATCAAATCAAAAATCACAACCCAGTTTTTTTTAAGTTTAGTTCATCACTTTTTGCCCTTGATAAAGTAAAATGCCTGTGTATTTTCAATTTTAATTTTGTATTTTAAAATAAAAATCAAATAACCTAATTTTTTGTATTTAATATCCTTTTGTGAAAGGGAAAATCGAATGACCAAAAGATACACCCGACCCCTGAACTCCACCACGTTTGCACATCAGTTGGTCTCCAGAGAGAGCTGGCAGGGGGACAGTCTAATAAATGTCCTCAAGTGATGTCACTTGAGGACACATTTATAAACTGGAAAAGGAAGTTCAGAAACTTGTGTTTGGTATGATTAGTTCTCATGCTGTTACAATGCTAATGGTCATTGTATTTTACATGGTTGAAAGACCTGTTTATGTTACCTTCACAATGATATCCAACTTGTAAGGATCATGCATTTGTGGGATGAGCAGCACAGCTGATTATGTGGGTAGCGCCCAAGAAATATTTTGCCAAAATGCTTTGTCAATGGTAAACAGTGTACTCTCCTGTTGGTATTGAGCTCTATGTTTTGAGTTGTATGGTGGATTGGAATGATTGAACTCTCTATCAGTACCAGGAACAAACAAGACATATTTTACACTTTTATTCATTTAATACTACCGTCAGGAGCCTCAGTAGCGGTGAAAGATCCATAACGCAGCCAACAACAGCCTGGCACCCTCCTCCTCATGCTAGCTGTCACCAACCTGGTTCACATGTTACTGTGGGATTGGCGTTCCAATTCCTCAACCAGGATTCGTTGCAGGTCAGCCAGCGTGGTTGTGTTGGGTCACCATCTAAACACGTACAGACACGATTCAAGCTGATCCCACAAGTGTTGAATTGGGTTGAGGTGTGGGCTGTTATCGGTTCAACAATCAAAATAGCGTTCTCCACGTCGTCTCCATACTTTGACCCTGCCATCCAACTTTCGCAGACAGAACCTGGACTCATCACTGAACATGACATTCCCCCACATGTTAAGGTTCCATTGTCTGTGTTGTCGACACCAGCGCAAACGGGCCTGACGGTGAAGGGCAGTCATTGCAGGCTTCCTGGTAGCCCTATTAGAATACACTGTTTACCATTGGCAGAGCATTTTGGCAAATTTTTCTTGGGCGCTACCCACATAATCAGCTGTGCTTCTCATCCCACAAATGCATGATCCTTACAAGTTGGACATCATTGTGAAGGTAAATAAAAAGGCTTTCCAACCATGTAAAATACAATGACCATTAGCATTGTAACAACAGAGAAATAATCCACCAAACACAAGTTTCAGAACTTTGTTTTTCCAGTATAGTTCTCTAGTGTTGATATGTACATTATATTTACTGCTCCTGTTCATTACCTGATAACCTGCTGCTGGAACACAAGCATTTCCTAATTTATGATCAATAAAGTACATCTATCCATCTACCTATCTATCTATCTATCTATCTATCTATCCATCCATCCATCTACAGTATCTATCCATCTATCCAGCCATCCATCGATCCATCTACAGTATCTATCCATCCATCCATCCATCTACAGTATCTATCTATCCATCTACAGTATCTATCCATCCATCCATCTACAGTATTCTATCCATCCATCCATCCATCTACAGTATCTATCTATCTATCCATCCATCCCATCTATCCATCCACTACTGTATCTATCTATCCATCCATCCATCCATCCATCCATCCCATTCCATCCACTACAGTATCTATCTAGAGTATCTATCTCGACAGGTGACACTAACAACCAGAGTGGTTGAGCAGGGCCTGGTCGCAGGGCCCTCCTTGGTGGGTGTGATCAGGTCCCAGATGAAGCTCTTGATCTTGTCGTCACCTTTGTAGGTCTCAGGCAGTAAACACACAGCAGAGCTCTGCACAGCAAAAACAGACAGCTTCTTTAATAGTTGCATTGTTTTTCCCAACCAATCATCAGCAAGCAGAACACAACTGGGATTGGCCGCGCTGCAAATATTTATTCTTGGGCCCTCGCCCCAAACACAAGCACACGCACAACTGCTCTGGCACCATGGAGAGGCTCAACATGCTACTCCCATCCTGTGAAGCAGCCTCTGATCAGCACCACGGACGGCAGCCAGATTTATCAACACTAACCTAACAGCCTGATCTGAGGTCTCATTTAGAAAATGCTGCGAGGGATCCATACGAAATGTTGGCGTACGTTCAAATGAGGAAATGTACGTAAAAGATATTGTGATTTACAAAACGTACGCCTGTCAGCGCGTCATTTCCTTCCATAAATCACATATCAACTTGGAATTCATCATTCCTCATATCCCACCCTCTACACGCCATCATTCAGCCATTAATAATCGACACAAAGCACCTCTCGTTAACAACCAGCTGGAGGGTGTGAGTGACACACGGCAGGCTGGGGAGTCCTGCATACGAGGCGGTGCACGCGCGAGTCAGAGGGTGCAAGCAAAACCCCGTGGCGCAGTGAAAGGGAGGGACGGCCAGCGCGCGCAGCGATCCCGGCCCAGCGGGGACTCGGGCGCACCACCGGCCCGTCTCGCCCGCATACCGTCGGGGAGGTTGAGTGTGAGGACCCGAAAGATGGTGACGAGAGGTTAACAGTCACGCTGCCATAAAGTGGTATCGGTGCCATTGTATCGGAGCTGTTTTGCAAATACAAGTACATGAGCACAGTATCTGACCTGATACCCGATACTGGTATCGGTATCGGTGCATCCCTAACCCCTCATGGATGTTTATGTATAGTAATGAGCCTGCTGATCAAGTGGATACTTTACGGTGAATCACGGCGACTACCGAGTGGAAGACCAAGAAATGTTTTTTACGGACACACAGATGGAAGGAGCTTGTGGTGATGAGGTCCTCTGGACACTCGTGCCCTCCTCATTCTACCCATTCAGTGGTCAGGAACGTCTACAAAGTACAACGCCGAAAAGAGATGCTATAAAAATATTCACTAAGAGCCCTCATGACCGTAGGTGGAGGTAGGAACGAAGATTGTCCGATAGATTTCGTCACCAATTGTGCGGTAAAGCGAATGCAACACTACCCCCGCTGCTCCTATTTTCCAGCCAATCTCATGCTCCGTTGTTCCCCTCACTCGCGAACAAGAACCAAGAGATACTTGAACTCCTTCACATCGGGGTAAGGACTCATTTCTTGATCGATTCACAACTTCCCACTGGATATTTTGAAAAAGGAAGTTTGACAGGTTGAAAACTATTTATTTTCTATTTATCTTAAGTCTAAGAAATGAGGAGTTATCTATACGAACAAATCCTCATTTTCACTACAAACATGTAAATCAGAGGCAGCAAGCTGGAGGAGATCACAGGGAGCTGAAAGTTTCCTCCTGCTCTCTCGGCTATATCGTCATTTCCAGTAAAGTATCACAATATGTTAACGTGTGTTTTCTGTTTAAAAAGAACAACCCGAAGGAAGAGAAGTGGTTCCGTGTCCAGATCTGATCTCCAGCTCACAGCTGATAGGTACAGGGTTAGGGTTAGGGTAAGGCCTACGCGTTTTGTCCTACCTGACGTAACAGAAGAGCATATAACAGATTCAGTGTGGACACAGTTGTAGGAAGGTGGTTGTGGACCCCTGACAGCTTCTGGGCCGCCCCGGTGGACCGGCGATATTTACGCCACTGACTCCTCCTGGAACAAGCAGAAAGACTTCTTACCTACAGACCACCTCCATGTCTCTCTTGCCAGGTGCCATTTAAAGCGACCGTGGGTTCATGATGTCCTTCCACCGCCCCACACTGGATAGACCAGGGTGAAGACGTCAGGGAATTCACGATGTAGATCAGGAACACGGGGGACACAAAGACAGACAGGAAACAAACATAAACAAGATGTATTTGCTTCACTTCAAACCACAGTGATGTTTGCTATGTTGTTGTTGTATTTTGGCTCATTTATGTTCTCTGTTGAGTTGTAAACATAAAGATATAGAAGGCTCAACAAGAAGCTTGTTATTGGTAAACTAACGTTCTTCCCTCCAGGCTTCAGGCTGCGAGCTGTGATGTGTGTGTGTGTGTGTGTGTGTGTGTGTGTGTGTGTGGGGTGTGTTCATATCGTAGAGAGAAATGAAAAAAGAGTCACTTGTAGTATATGTTGAAGGACAAGGAACCGTCAGCTGTCAGGTGTCTCTACACACTGCAGTCATACACCTGCCAGCCTTCCCACATTTTCCTTGGGAGATTCCAGTTTTCTCATCGCGCTCTCACGGTTTTCTCCCGGGTCACAATTGTCACGTTTTTTTCTCCTGATTTATGACACATTTTTCATCATCTCAACCTGTTTCTGGGACTGAACAGTGTGTATAATTCCCTACTGTTTCCACCCGGACGACAATAAGAGCTACACCGACTGCCATGTCCGGCCGAAGAGAGCAGTCTATGCTCGCGACACAGCGCAGTTTGAGCTCATGTTTAAGCTGCGCTTGCCACAGCGAAAAGAGTTGTGGCGCGGGCGCTAGCCGCTAGAAATAACGTATTTCAGCGGTCAGAGGTGGTGTTGTCATGTTGTGTCTTAAAGGTCCCATATTATGCTCACTTTCAGGTTCATACTTGTATTTTGTGTTTCTACTAGAAAATGTTTACATGCTGTAATGTTCAAAAAATCCTTTATTTTCCTCATACTGTCGGTCTGAATATACCTGTATTTACCCTCTGTCTGAAACGCTCCGTTTTAGTGCATTTTGATGGAATTGCAACAGAATTGCGTTGCTAGGCAACAGCTTGGGTCCATGTGTACTTCCTGTCAGCTGATGACATTCACATACACTGCAACCAGGAATAAACTGGGACACATTTAGAATGTTGACGTTTAAATGGTCTAAATATTGTATATTTGTGACATCACAAATGGACAGAAATCTTGACAGCTTGTTTCAAATGCAGTTTCTGAATACGGGCTGTGTATATTTCCCTGTGGATTAAGCGTTTCGATACTTTCACAGTATTTATATAAATAAATAATAAAATAATAAAAAAACATGAAAATCTCACTTTTTTTATAATTTGGGACCTTTAAAGGAGCTTCAGTGAGAGAGAGAACTAAGAGAAATGGATACTCAAACAGGAGCATAAATAAATAAAAACTGATGAATATTAGTTTATACCAGAGATTCACACACCAAGTTCACACCAGAGGAGAGAATTATTCATTCTTCTTTCCTGGGAGTTAAAGGTTAAATTAGAAGTTTAACATAAAAATATTGTTGCAGTGAACTTATTATTTAGTTATTTTCACTCTTTGAAAGTCACCAGAACGCAGGAAACAAAATGTCTCTAATCCTTTAATGTTTCTGGAGGAGGACCACCAGAGCTCCAGACCTCCAGACCCCCCACTACGGGTTAGAAATCCTCCCTTCTTTAAGGCCTCAAGGTTGATGAGTACACCTGCAGTACAACACCTTCAGTTTGGGCGTCTTTCTGCAAACCAACCTCGAGCAGCTTGGTGCTCTGATATGAATGATGTGTGAAACTTGTCGGGTCGTACCCGAAGATGAGCAGGTTCTTTTCAACCCGGAAGCACTCGGCGCGTGACTGGGTACCGCCGGCTGCGCTCGCCCAGGCGGCGAGTCCCGACACGGCCGCTCCTCCGAGTCGCTGTCAGCTCGGAGAACTTCCATCAGCTCGTCGTCCTCGAAGGAGTTGTAGGGACTGGGTCTGTTTCCTTCACCCGAGGCGTGTCGATCACAGCGAATCCTGGAGGAGAGAGAGAGACCAGAATAAAGGAGGGAGACTCCGTGGTAACCAGAATGAAGCCAGGTGAGCAGAGATCTTGTCAACGCTGTTATCCTCTGAGGAGAGGGGGGGTATGAAAACACCCTTAAATCTGTACCTTCTCAGATTTGGCAGTCGATCTCCACCCTCAAGCGATCTTGGCCACATTTCTGCCAGAAGTTGGGTCGTCCAGAGAAATGTCCGTCCTGTTACCAGACGAGACGAAACTGGCCTGAGGACAAAACAAAGCAGATCTTGCTTGAATGTTAAACTGGGAACGTTGGGACTGAGCCTCAACTGTTTACCACAAATATTTAATATCTTTGAGTATGAATTTGATTCTTTCCAAGTATTTCCTCTGAAAACAGCATTCAGCCTCCATCAGACGGAGGTGTTGTAGTTGTTTGTGAACATTTACTTCCTGTTTTCAGGACTTGTACTTAGCAAACGTGGACCCTTTCCTTCAGTCTGGATGGTGATGGTCTGGAGTTCGTCTCTGAAGTATCTGATCGATGTTCTTCCTCGCAGAACTTGGAGCCCTCGTCCTCTTCGTCCATCAGCGCTCCGTACGCTCCTTTCTTCAACAAATCCTCCACCTCCAGCTTAGAGAGCTGCTGCACCTGCAGCAACACGCAGGTGGTTATTCCTGATCCCGTCCAGCTGGTACCGTGTGTCAGCTGACCACAAACAGAGCAACATCAAACAGTACCGTTATATATATATATATAGTACTAGTGTCTCACCCCGTTGAGGCTTCCTTTGCGGTTGATGTCTTGGAGGACGGCCTTGTCCAACCCCAGCTTCAGACTTGCCTTGTCAAACATCTCCCTCTCGTACGAGTTCCTGGTGATCAGTCGGTAGACTTTCACCGCTTTGCTCTGACCGATCCGGTGGCAGCGTGCCTGGGCCTGACATGGAGCGAGTCAGAACAAGATTTGTATATATAACATAGTTTAATGTATGATTATGATGCATAATAAGAGCAGAATGTATTATTTAAGGCTGTCAAAGTCTACGCAAATTCATTTTAACACCACTAATTTCTTTGATGCATTGACGCAATTTTTAGGTTGTAGCGGATCAGTTTTAAGCTAGAGTGAAGATACTGGCTTCATATCAACTGGAGAACCGGATTAATCCAGCAGTACCAACCATGTCATACTAGCTTGTTATGAAGGAGGTTAAATAACGCTCCAAACTTACGCTAAATATTGGCGAGGAGAAACTGGCATGGATATTTTCAAAGGGGTCCCTTGACCTCAGACCTCCAGATATGTGAATGGTTCTATGGGTACCCACGAGTCTCCCCCTTTACAGACATGCCACTTTATGATAATCACATGCAGTTTGGGGCAAGTCATAGTCAAGTCAGCACACTGACAGCTGTTGTTGCTTGTGGGGCTGCAGGTTTGCCATGTTATGATTTGAGCATATTGTTTTATGACTAAATGCAGTACCTGTGAGGGTTTTCTGGATTATATCTGTCATTGTTTGTGTTGTTCATTGATTTACAATGATAAATATATATATACATTGACATAAAGCAGCATATTTGTCCACTCACATGTTGATAAGAGGATTCACAAACTTGACAAATCTTCCCTTTAAGGTACATTTTGAACAGATAAAAAAATGTGTGATTCATTTGCGATTAATCACGATTAACTATTGACGATCATGTGATTAATTGTGATTTACATATTTTAATTGAAAACTTTAAGTGACGACATATTAAATGGCTAATAGAGCATTAACTTGGCACAGAGAGTTACTTATATAGATGATCTCGGTCAACACAGATCAGTTGTGTAACAGCTGATATCTCTTCAGCAGAGCTACCGCCATCATATCCTATATACAGTATAACTAATATATATATATATAACTATATATTGTATCATGTTCCATATATACAGTATAATAATATATAACTATATCTAGTATCATTATCCTTTATATCTGATATATAAAACTATATATATAATCCGTTCTGGTCCCGTCTCCCGGCTCTCGGCCCACCTGCAGGTCGTTCTGGGGGTTCCAGTCGGAGTCGAAGATGATGCAGGTATCTGCAGCCGTCAGGTTGATCCCCAGCCCTCCGGCTCTTGGTGCACAGCAGGAAACAAAGCGGTCCGAGTCCGGCTTGCAGAACCTGTCGATGGCCGCCTGCCGCAGATTCCTCGCACGCGGCCGTCTATTCGTTCGTACGTGTAGCTGGAGAAGACATGCAGGAATAAATTGATTATTAATCTCAAGGGTAATAAATGCTCCTCTTATTCTCTCCTCCTTTCTACCGAATTGCGTCATCACATTCTCCGTTTATTTTCATTCTTCGCCGCCGCCGTCGCTTTGGTGTTTTTTTTTTCAGAAATCAAACCCATTTAGTCATTTAAACGTATCAGCTCCGTGTTATCAACAGATAGTCAGACAACAGACACTACGAACTGGAAAGTGTCTGCTCTGTACGGAGTTTCAGCTCAGAGCAGCAGGAGTCAGATTTTCACACACAGAGAGAAAGAGAGAGAGTTGACAGACAGAGGATGGCGGAGGATTTGGTGTCGAAATGAAAAGCAACGCTCCTATTGGGTAATATTTCAGATTTAAACCCAACACTTTAAGGGAACCGTAATGTTAATGAGGTAATCGCCGTGAGAACGATGGAGTTGTCACAGCCGGTGTGCACGGCGGAAGCGGCGCCGCAGTGAAGTCTGGACCAGAGAGGTCTGGACACACCACCACCCGTCGGTAAAGATCAGAGTCAGCACTCTGCACATGTTGAGCGTCATCTTTTCCTGTAACATGTCCGGTGTAATCGGTGACACCGGTGGTTGTCACAAGTTTATAATACCGGTGGGAACATTTCCTCACCGTCACATCTCTAATGTCCTCCCTCCACCCCCCCTCACCGTCTCTGTATGAGGTAGTCCTCCATGATGTCCAGACAGCGGACCATCTGGAGAAGACCAGGACTTTGTGTCCCCCGGCCAGCAGTTTGGGCAGCAGCTTGTCGATTCAAGCACCAGTTTACCAGCTGCCTGGATCATGGCCTGCAGCTGGAAGTCCAGCGCATCCGGACTGTGGTACTTCCTGAAGCTTTCCAGAATCTTCTCCTCCGCTCCTGAAAAGAAAGGCAGAGAGAGGTAAGAGACGGAGAAGACGAATGGGCTTGTGTCTTTGTGTGAGTGAAAGCCTCTCAGCGTTGAGATTGTCCTCCTGTCCTCCACTGACGTCCTGACGTTGTTGAATCAGAAATGGAGGATAAATAAATTTTGTATGTGTCTGTGGTCAGCCAGAGCTACAATAGTCCATCATCTCTGTACAGAGGACCGGACCAAACCTCTGTGTAGAAACCACAGACTGTCTACGGTAGAAACAACACGTCCTTAGATTACGTCATGTTGAGTGTTGATGGAGCAGCTGCATAGCTTGCCACTGATCCATCCAAACTCCATTCAGAAAGCAAGCATTTTAAAAGTTGTTAGCTTGTCGGTCATGGTAACAGACCTGACAAAGCATGAATTCAGACTTTTTACTAATCAGCATCATCATGTAGTTATTTCAGCATCACTGATCTGTTTATTGATATTAAATCACAACACAGTCTGTTTATTGAGGGTTCATACCGCAGTAGAGACGTGTGGCTGCTAGATACAGTCAGTGTAATGACACTGTATGTGAATACAGCTCGCCGCCGGGTGACATCATGAACCCAGACATGACGGCGTTTGGTTTTCTGATATATCTGGGACTTCACCAACATTTACAGAGCAGCAACAATAGTTATTTCTTCCATGGTTGATGGAGGAAATGTTGTTGGTATCTATGGAGACAAGCTCCTCCTCCCTCTTCGGAGCGTCTGGAGCAGGTGAACACAGATGATACCGGCGGTCCAACTCGAGCCGAATAAAGCGAGGTCAAAATTCGCCTCTCTCTCGATGTGAACACGGCATTAGAGATGAAGAAGACTACAGTTCCTCAGTAAAGAATATATCTGTATATTGCTCTCTTCTTGAACACTGTTCTCTTCTCTCTTACTGTCTCTGTTTTGACGGCCTGTTGGTTGAACATGTTGTCGTATACATTGTTAATTAATTCCTCATTATAACTGACGTGGCATGAAAGTGTGTGTGTGTGTGTTTGTGTGAGTGCGTCCTTACCTGTGATCAGGTAGGGGTGGTTGCAGCACTTGCGGAGCTCCATCATGGTGTTGATGAGGTTGGGCATGTTGTGCTGGTTTGCTCCTTTAGACAGGAAGGAGAAGTTCTTCTCCAAGATGGCTCGGTAATATTTCTTCTGGAGTGTTGGTCAGCTCCACCTGCAGGAGGAGACAGGCTGGTAGTACGGACCGCTGCTTCTTTCTGAATTTGCACATCGGTTTACTACCTCATTAGGGCCCGAGCACTAAAGTTGCCAGGGACCCGACGGTGTCCCCGGCACCAAGTGCAAGGAAACCTATGTTTTTCCTAAAGATTATTTCTCTGCTGCGAGATCACATTTTTGAGGCGCTTAGGATGCGCGAAATTGGAAATATTCATCAGAACTGGCGAAAATTGCTAAAGTTCTGTAGTGATCGGGCTCGGGCCGTCGCCATCGGGCTCAATAGCGCCCCCTAATGCGTGGAAGGCGATAGTTTGGACAAGTGATCCTATATTCATGAAATTTGTTAGGCACATCCCGCTCATCATTTCAGACATGTTCCTCATTAGGTTTCATTAGCTCCGCCCACCCGGAAGTCGGCCATTCTGCATTTTGTATGTTTTTCATGTATTTTATGCAAACCTTTACATACTCCTCCTAGAGAGTTTATCGGATTCATAGTCAAATTTGGGTGGTATAGCCCTTAAAGTAATGTGACGCTAAAAGTGAAGGAATTTTTGATCGCATTCGAACGGTGATGTCATAGGTCATGTGAGAAGACGCCATTTTATCACTTTACAGGTTTGGAACTTTCAAAGGATCCATCTCAAAGTCGGGCAGCAGAATCTCAACACCTTCATGATGCAAAATTGCGAAGCTTTTGTGTTTTTTTAGCGAAACGGCATTGATGTGGCGGCGCGGCGAATTTTGATGTTTCGACATGACAACAGGAGGCTGTTGTAACTCGACTTTACATAGTCCGATCTGCCCCAAATTTCACAAGCTGGATAAGGAGTCCCGGCCTGAAGACATATATGTGTCATTATGAGTGATAGTCATAGCGCCACCTTCAGGAAACAGGAAGTTGTTGTAAATTGACTATACATTGTCCAATCAGCCCCAAACTTGACATGTTTTATAACGAAAGAGTCTGTAGCCGCCACGCGCTCACGCAGAAAATACCCTCCAACTGTTGCGTGCAGTGTCCGACTTTCATGGAAATGCACGGCAGCGGATGACCCCGAAGTGCGCAAAGGGGCGAGGGCCTGTTCAACGCTGCTTTCAGCTTTAATTTAATTTTTATTTTAAAACAAAAATTGTAACTTGCACACCTTGCTAATGTCTGTACGCTCACTCACACAGTGGTAAACATTTGGGCTGCACTCGCTGCTCCAAACACCATGAAAAACACTCTGGCTGCCTCAGTAGGAGCTAATTCATTTTTAGAAATTCAGAATTTTATATTTTAGAAAACAGAATAGGGACAACAGTCTGAAACAAAAATTGTTTTTCCATTCTCTCTTTTCTTTTTTCTATACCTATCCAGACCTGGAACTGACTAAAATCAAATTCCAGACTTTTCCATACTGCGTAGGAACCCTGTGAATATATGATTGTTTAAATGACAGCCCTACCTCTATGATGGTCTCTTCTTTAGGCGCCAGGTTCTTCTCCACGTCGTCCTTCAGTCTCCTCAACATCATGGGCTTCAAAATGGCCTTGAAGCTCTTCACCTGTCGGAGAACACAGGAGGAGGCGGGATATATGGGATTGGAAATGTTACATACAGACGGTGTTCTCTTCCTTCCTCCTTTGTTTTTCTAAATTAAATAAGTTTTAGTTTTTGCAGAAAAAGAAAACAAGAGGAAGTGAAACCCAGCGGAGTCACAGAGCTACTCAAACGGCACGTTAGGATGCATTTAATACAAACAACACCACTTCCTGTATCTCTCAACACACCTGCTCATCTGTTTTGAGGTCTCCGAACTCTTCCAGGAAGGTGCTTTCTGAAGGAAACTGCAGCGGCTCTCCAGGAAGTTCAACAGGCTGAACAACTCCTTCCACTGAGTTCTGCAGAGGGGTTCCTGTCAGCAGAACCTTGTGTTCCTGTTAGAACCATGGAACAGGGTCAACCCGCTGCCTCAAACACTAATTTATGTTTACACACACACACACACACACACACACACACACACACACACACACACACACACACACACACACACACACACACACACACACACACACACACCCACACACACACACACACACACACACACACACACACACACACACACACACCAGGTTCATGAGTTTGAGTCCCTCCAGCAGTTTGCAGTTTCTGTTCTTCAGGCGGTGAGCTTCATCGATCACCACGCAGCGCCAGTGGAGCTTCTTCAGATCCGGACAGTCGGCCATGATCATCTCGAAGGTGGTGATCACCCCGGTGAAACTTTCAGCAGCCTGGGATGGTGTTACCCTGACAACGGTCAATATCAGAGGGGTCAGGGAGGGATATCATGCAGAGAGGACCTTCACTCTGGTGTCTCCCTTCACTTTTTAACCCTCGGAGACCCACAGAGACCCGTTCTAGACTTGTTTAGGGGGGAGCAGGGGGTCTTTAGGGGGAGATAGCAGGTCAACAGTAGATGGCACATAGAAGTGGTGTACATCATCTGAAAGCTGGCAACCTGAAGATTAATTTGAGATGCAGCTCAGCACTGTGTGACAAGTTCTTCTAGTCATTAATCATTCATTAATGTTATTATTAAAAACATAGAATAAAGCAATATGCAACACAGCCACATAACATTTGAGCTTAGTGCTGAGCTCACTCTCATTCTCTGTCTGTTTGAGCGACCTGAACAACTCCACTAATTACTCATTACAGCACAAACACCATGATAACAATTAAATCAGCTTAGGGATGAAACAAACTATTATTTTTTATAATCCATTCTTCAATCTGTCAATTATTTTTTACAATTAGGCAATTCATTGCTTTGTCTATAAAATGTTAGAGAAAAGTCAAATATTGGGAGCAGACGGTGATCACATTCATATTGCGTGTTTGTGTCCAAAGATAATCAATTACAGTGATATAAAACAGAGAGAATGAACTGATCCTCACATTTAAACATGTTAAATAAATGATTTGATAACAGAGTAAGTGGATGTGCTAAATGTCAGCCCCTGTCTATCTCTTATATCTCTTCTAACTCTTCTATCCTGAATAAAACCTTCTACCCGTCTTTATTAAACGCTCACGCAGCCGATGATGAGCGGCGAAGGACGTGAAACCGGTACCTGCGTGTCTCTGTAGAACATCTCGTACTGCATGATCATCTGCCGGCTGATCTGCGAGCCGTGATA